>NC_077237.1:72288022-72443022 GCF_947179165.1 Solanum dulcamara
TTATGATCGTTTTTGTCTCATTTAAATAATTTATTTAAATTATCCCTCCTTCATTAAATCATTTTATACCAAGTCTATTTCTCTCATAAATTTTCCTAAATATTTAAAATTTATATTTCTTTCAAATTGTTTAATACTTCGATAATTGTTAAAACACATTTCCCCCAAAGTTAGTCAAATAATTTTCAAATCATCGGACAACCGCATGTTAGCGGCTATTTCAAGTGCTAAAACCTTCTTAAAATAATAATATGAACCTCGTACCCTTTTCTTTAAATTTTAAGACTTAAATATGTTAGGGTCTTTTAAATTAAGTTTTCTTAATTTCTTTAAAAAATTAAGTGGCGACTCCTCTTTTGCTAAAATTGATTTTTTCCCTAAAAAGATAAAAATCGATTTTAAACTCTCATCTATTTTTTGACATAACACAGAGTTCAACACGAGTTAGAAATAACCCTTCTTCTTTGGTTCGGATTAGGAAAGAAAACAAGAAATTTGGGGTTGAAACTAAAGATTAGGATTTAAAATCATGATATAAATGATGGAATATGAAAGATTTTAGTGAACTATTGCTTACCCCACAAAATTACTAGAAGAAATCTCTCCAAAATTGCCCCAAGAAGCTCAAGAAACTCAAAAATGGTGAAAATGAGATTTCTCCCAATGTTGAACACTGTTCAGGTGGAACTGTGCATCGCGATCGCGATCCACTAATGTTCACAATCACGAAGGACATAGGAAGAAAAGACTATCTCGATCACTAACCAGCCCTCTCGATCGCGAAGACCACAATCTCGACTCATCGGGATCGTGTGGCCTAAGGTCGCGATCGTGATGAACAAATGTGACTGCACCAGAAATCATAAAAATGCCAAACTCAAATTCTCTGATCGGACCCTTGGAATTCTTTCAAAATCCCGTTCACACAAACATTATATGCACTCCTACTAAATTCGATGTTTTAGACTAAAAAAACCATCAGAATTTGAATTTGAGGTATCCTTGATCCAAAATCTAATAAGTCGCAACTAAACTAGTTTCGGCACTTGAAATAGCCAAAATACCCTCAAAATATCTAAAAATTACAACAAAGTTATTTCTAGCATTAGCATCACCCCAAAATCATTGGAATCATCAGAAACCCAATTCGAGTCTCCAAACTAGATTTGTTGACCAAAGTCAAATTTAGCTCATTTAAAACTAAACTTTTCAACTTGTTACCTCAAATTCTCATATCAACCCCAAATCTGATTTCGACGACTTTTCTAAACCAATTTTTACATTTTGGAGCTGATGGAACTGATGAAATTTTATTTCGAAATCTGTAGCTTTGATTGGTACCGAAAATAACTTTTTAACATCTTAACTCTATAAAACTCAAGAACTTGCCCATTTCACAAACTATTAAGAATTTAACACATTCAACAACACAAACTGATTAAATAACACTCAGGGGCATTAACTAAAGGGGTAAAATGGTAATTTTGCAAAAAAATATGAAAATGACCCTCAAGGTCATTACATCTAACCTTGTTCTTCAAACTTCAGAGTATTCTACTTTTGCTGTTGCATTTTCTATCTTTTTTTAATGAAAAAAAGACACATTGGTTTTTCAAAAAAAAATTAGTAAATTGAAAATCCAGTCATTGCTTAGTGCTGTGGTGACAAATCAGCAGACGTGTTTTGAGGGACTCAAAGAAGTTGGTAGTAGCATGGTAGCTCAATTTTTGACGCGGCTAGGTAACACCACGGAATCTACAATGTGTCATGGCCATATATTTTTTTTCAAATGTATCATGACCATATTTTTTTTTTAGATTTATGTTTTTGCTATGGACATATACGAAATGATACATAGTAGTAAAGATTGTTGGTGATGTCTTTGTTTTTTTATTTGTGCATTGTCATGTGGTAATTAATAAGTATCAGACACATTAAATAAGTTGTATGCAATGTATCATGACTAATAAAGTATATCTGATACATATATTAAAGTGTCGATTAATTGTTATTTGATACATACTGTATTAATTTGAAAGTAAAATTTCTGATCAAGAAAATGAGATGATACATTAATATATATTGTATCATTAATTTTTTTGTGAATTGTTGTAGCTTATTTCATAGTGATACATGAGACATTGCTGATTTGTAATGTATCTGATACATATGATATAGCTATGTATTAGGATATTTTTCAGATGACTGTGGTTGGAGTTGATAACTTCTAATATCGTGGAATGTATCAATGGTTGTCTTGTTGAGGCAGAATAACTATCTATATTAAACTTCTTGTACGATGTTAGAATTCTATTTTCTACTTGAAACTATAAAAACAGGAAAATAGCCTCGTATACAAAGGAAACATTAGGGAAAAAATTTGAATAGATTTTGATTGTAAACGCATCTAAAAGTTTGAGAATGAAGGTATGTATCAAAATATAGTTTCGGTGGTGTGTTTGATTAGCTTTATTTCAAAGCCTCGAAAAAAAATATTTCATGTAATAAATCACTAACTTTTCGAATGTTTGTAGGTTATTCCATCGTCTGAATTTATTTTTTCAGTTTATGAAGATGGACGAAGATATTTTGTGTGCCTTGAGCGAAAAATATGTAATTGTTGCTTATTTTAATTTTAATGTATCATGTATATTATTAAGTATCACATGCAGTGTTATGAATCAAGCGCCTTAAAGTTATAGAAAAATAATACATAATTATTTACATACTAAAATGAACAACACAGTATATTCAAATTTTGAAATAAATATGGACAAGTTTTAGGAGTAACACTCAAAAACTTCAACAAAAGTATCTTAAAAACAACAATTATAAATAATGGTCATGATACATACAAACTAAGCTAACAAAGCAACTTCAAATGTATCCTATATGTATACCTAATACACAGGGATCCTAACTTGTATTTGATACTCATTTAAAGATGATATAAAGAAAATATGTACATCATATGTTTGTATCTGATACTCATTCAGACTTGAAGTAATGAAAATATATCATATATTATTTAAGTATCACGTACATCACATGTTTGTATCTGATATAAAATTAAAATCTACTGCAATACTTTTCAAAAAAATAGGGTTATGTATCAGAACTTTTAATGAAAATATGATACACTATATCTAGTATTCATGATACAATAGATTAAGATTGAAATTAAATACATACATAATAAAATTGAAACTTTGATAGTTTTGGGCGTATAGTTACAAATTCGATTTTTCTCCTTCTTTTCTTATAAACTTTTTCAGAAGCTTTTTCAACATTCAAATCAGAACTCGAACAGACATCCTTCTTACTCTTCTCCATTTGCAGTTTCTTCATGAATAATGAGTCATTCCTTTGTTTAGACATATTTTCATGAAATACATCATAACCAGATAAATACTTCTCTAGCAGCCTATTGGGAGGAGAATTTGGATATACAAAATCTGTAATATTACATGTGCATGTCAACCCGGTAATGATGGCAAATTCCTTGATGGAAAAATGCAAGACGTTCTCCCCTAAATGACGAATGTGCAATTCATTGGGTTTGTTGTGCTCCAACTGAAGAAGCAATAGACACTTTGTGATTTGGCATTAGAAATCACACTGAGGGATGTTGAGATAAAGATCAAAGATGGTTTGTTTAAATAATTCAATACATTCCTCTCTTATCAACAATAAAAAAATGGTCAAAAATTTTGGGTTATAAGCACCAAACCTTAATGAGTAAGTGGAATTCATTTTTGATAACATATTTCATATCCTGCATTAACAACACAAAATAAATACTTAACAAATTATAGATACATAGTAATAGGAGAAAAACATTGAAGACTAATATTCAACTTAACTAATTGATACATAATAATATACTGATACATAAATATAACTGACTGAAACTATAAATTATCAGTCATGATATGAATAATACATTAGTATGAGAATGATACATTTAAATATAATTGATACATTAGATGTATCATGATACATTATTTATATTTTGGTAAAAATGAATATGACTGATACACTAATTATGTATTGATACAATAGTTTAAGACTGATACATTAGTTTTTTTGTTAAGAGTGTAACATTGGTTAGAGAAAGATATATTGGTTAGAGAATGATACATTGATTTAGTTTTGATATATCTGAATAAGTCTTGATACATTGTATTTAAAACAAAGTTAAGAAGATTCATGATGAAAACAGGTGCTGATACATTGGTTTGATGTTGATACATTTGATTAAGACTCATAAGAACAAAATAAATCTATTATTCATGATACATTGTATTTAAATCAAAAATAAATAGATACATAACAAAAAAATGAACCTTTTGAAGCTTTGGGTGTGTAGTTACATATACAACTTTTTTTCCTCTTTTCTTAGAAGCTCTTTCAGAAGCTTCTTCAGCATTCGACCCAGAATTCAAAGATTGATCATTCTTTCTCTTCACCATTTGTAGATTCGTTGTCCCTAATAAATCGTTCCTCTTATTGGACCTTTTTTCTTGAAACCCATGAATATCAACATTAGAAATAAAGGGTATTATAGCTAGATTATTTTGAGAAATTAGTAGGGTAAGTCCAATACTAAATGATGCACTAGTTTCCATAGGTATAAGTAAGCTTAAGATCATTTTGAAGCAAAAAATTTGAACATTAAATAATTGAAATTGAAAATAATTGTTGAAAAAAAACACTTGAAGCCTTTGATAACTAAAATCTATGAAAAATAGAGAGAGAATACAATTGAGAATCAAAAGGTGATGATAGATTGTAACCTCTAACTCGTGTGAGTGATTTTAGGTGAGAAATTAGGGATATGCTCAGTAACTTCCTTAAATTTTTGAATCTGAAAATGGAGAGAGAACGAAAGAAAATAATTTTAGAGGAGAGAGAGTGTTTTGTGTCATGTATCCGAAAGGTGAAGGGACAAACTAAAAATATGAGATTTTGGTAAATTTTTTAAACGGTTGGGACTTTTAGTAAATATGGTAATAAGAGGTGTGTAGTTTGATAATTTTTCCTAATTAAATTTAGAATAATTGTAATTTTATTATATGTATACAATTTTTTAGGGATAATTAGTACACAATTATATTGTTTGGATTAAAAAAACTTGTTTAATTGAATCCATAAAACTTGCTTTAGATTTGCTCATACGCTGTATATATAACTCACTCTTTCTACAATGCACAATTTAGAGGGTGTTGTGCTAGCTTATGAAACACTTCTTAATTTATTTATTTATTTGGTATAAATGCCAAAAGTAATTTGGAGAATAAACAGGTTTAATAAATAAGAATTGTGGTGGAGTGGTAAGTGTTCATTCATCCTTAATCGTGGTCTCAAGTTCGAATTCCCATGAGTATGAGGTTCCCTTTAAGAAGCACTTTATCCATCAATATGTAATTTTCTAACACACTTTAAATTTAATTGAACTCCAATATAAATATCGAAGAACAAGTGGAAAATAAGCCAAGAAAAGAATAAATAAGTCTAGGGAGGACATCTAAATTCCTACACCATAATGGTGACATTTGACTAAATAAAAAAAAATCATCTCTCTTCTATTTTCATCATTAGTCTTTGTTTTTTAATGTAAAAATATGTTTACATTTTTTTCGTATACAGTTTACCAACTAATTAATTATTATCAGTTTTAATATTTTTATTTAAATACGTAATTATTTTAAAATATAATTTCAACAATTAAAATATTTTTCAACCCTCTTAATGCTTATCGGTAATGTCTAATCAGTTAATCCAAACGAATTCTTAATTAGAGACGAGCGAAAAGTTCTTTTGCAATGAATGGCAATATACTTTTAATCAAAAGTTTACTAACACATAAAGAGGTGGATCCACATGCAAGGGTGGAATGCACAGATTCATTCTATTTAATTATATATATATATAAAGAAATCAATACATATTTAATTGCGCACTCTAATAAACACTAGAGGACTTGAGGCACGTTGCTTGAAGTTGTTACTTCCCTCAATTGTGATCCGAATCGTATACAAATAGTCACCTTTTGTAATTGCTTTTTTATTTTAATTTACATTTTTATGACAATAAAAGTGATGTATCCAGGAATTGAACCTGCATCAATTTGTATATTTTGCACACCTTTAACTATGGAGCTATAATTTTCAATTGTTTTTATTAACTTAAAAGTTTAAATATTAACTTAGAACTCATACCTCTATATTTGTATTTTCTTCATTGTCCACGTCATCAATGACCAATCGAACACGACATTATCCCTCAGTTGTCATTAGAAGGTTTGCTAATGCTTGTGTTAAGATAATGATCGGTCTTCAAATTCTGAATTTGACTTCAAACTTTTTATAATATTTGATATTGTTCCTCACTAATAACAATGTCAACTTATTGTTGTTTCCCCACATATCAGAGCATACTCTCATAGACTCATCTCTATTCCTTTTGAGTGGAAAATCCGGAATACAATTAGAAGAATGGGTGGCCTTAAAGTGTGGGAATTCGATGATTTTTAGTTTTCTTTTTACATAATATGTCGAAATCAAGTAGGACCATCCTTTTGCCACTTTAACCAAGATTTTTTTTACGCTTTCAAGCTTTCTGAATGTGATAAATTATTTTTTGTCATGCTTATCCCTAAAACCAATAATTTCGAGTCTTTAACACAATTTTGACCTGTCAATTTTAGTAATTGTTATTCTACATAATCTAGAGTTTAGTTATTTAACTCAATTTTTCGCCAAAGTGTGAAAAAGTTGCCTAATGTACTTCAATAAAGTAATAAAAGAAGTAAGTAACGAACACACTATTTTTTACATGAAAACATCCACACAAAAGGTGTAAAATCACGATTTGTACATCTACAGGAATTAACCTAAACATCATTAAACCACAATGATTGTTTCGACAAGCGATTAAAACCCTATGTAAACTAAAAAATTATAAACTCTAATTTCTAACAACTCCAAACCTCCCAAGGTATGTATACCCACGTTTTTCAGCTACCCTAACTTGAAGACAATAATCCTAGTTCAATTTAACATATTGATATTAAGATTAGATCAACATTACAACTCAATAAACAAGTCATAATACATGAACGCTAAAACTCTTAGCCTAACACTACACTAGGTTTTGATTTTTCAATATCTTCCTTCAATACTCAAGCAACACTTCCAAAGTCAATTTGTGTAATAACCCTCCAGGTCATTTTTGAGTTAATGCAATCATTTCATCGTTTAGAGCATTTCTATAGAGACCCTAAATCATTTATGACTTCCTGACACTGACTGTTCGATTGTTTGGTCATTCGTTTGGGCCTGTTTTCCTATTTTGGAGATTTTGAAACTTGAAAAATTGATTTTAGTCATAAAATCAGGTAAACGACCTCAGAATGGAGTTCTGACGGTTCTATCAGCTTTGAAATAGACAAATTATGCAAGTAGCATGGTTGACACGAGTATCTAGGTTCTTAATACGAGTTTGGACTAGTAGGCATTTTAACCTTTGGAGTTTTTCCTAAGTTTGACTTTAGCCAACATCCTTGGAAAACGTACTCGGATCAAAATTCTGTCAGCGCAATTAATTTTGAAATATTGAGTTTGGTCTAGAACGACACTTCATGCCCTTTTCGAGGCTTTTGGTCTAATTTCGAGGTCCATTGTGGAATTTTGCTAAAAATGGTATTTGGATGTAGGACCCATTTTTTATCAAAATGACCTCGTATGAAAATTTTGAATACTTCATTGAGTCTGGAAATTCAAATTTGGTGGGGTAGCATCATTTGTGCGTACATGGTTCCGAATGAATCTCGAGCACCCCATCGGAGACTTGGACAATATGTAACACCCCTCAAAATTCTTCCCTAGGTGTCGAACCCTTCTTGTATGCGTGTAGGGTCGAACTCAATTATTTAAAAGTGTGTGCTTGAGTTGAGATGAGTCCCCGAGTAATTGAGGAGTGTTGGAGGTGATGTGGGGCACGGAGGACCCCTATGACCGAGCTAAGACCAAAGAGATTCATCGTGGCTAAGTCTTGGGATGAGTTCACATAAGTGGTCGACTTCTAACGACCCTATCTTTTGAAAGATGACAATCTGGGTGGCCCACGACCTACCAAATTAAAGGTCGTCGAGTCTTCTTTCCAACGCCACCAAGAATGTACATTTTGGAGCTTGGAGTCAAAAGATATGACGATCCTAAGACGAACTAGCACGGCAGGATTTTCAATTTTGGGCCTGGATTGCAATTGCTGGGAAATGGCCTTGGCGCTATAAGGGCGCGATGCGCCACTCCAAACTACTGAGGCATGTTCCTGGCGCTATAAGGGCGCGATGCGCCACTATCGCGCCAGGAACATGCCTCAGTAGTTTGGTCCTTGGCGCAACGCGCCACTAAAAGTTGTGCAGGGTTTTTCAAGCCAAATTTCCAGAACCCAGGAATAATGGCCTTGGCGCCGTAAGGGCGCGATGCGATACTATCGCGCCAGAAATATGCCTCAGTAGTTTGGTCTCTGGCGTGGCGCGCCACTACGAGGTGTGCAGGTTTTTAGGCGTAATCGGCCTGGCGCTGCACTAGCGCGACGCGCCACTATCGCGCTAGGTGCATTTTTGCCTATTTTTCAGAACTTTGAGAAGGGGCAATTTGGGAATTGTCCCAAATTATATATGTATCCTCCTTGAGTATTTGAAGACGCATTTTTCAGCCCCTACTCTCTCTCTAAACACCCTAGAAACCTCTCTCTCTCTCTTCTTCTTCCTCTCCAAATCCTTCTCCAACAAGAAGAGTTCCAAGAGCTTCAAGGTTTGAGTTTTCCATTGAAGACCCAACCACAAGGTTTTCTTCAAGAGTCTATTCTAAGGTATGTAAGGCTATCTAAAATATGGGTTGAGTCCACCCATGTGCCCTACTCTTTCTTTGAGGTTAGATGATCATGAAAATAGAGTTTCTTGGTATGGTTTATGTTTGTATGGACTTTGTCCCCTATTTATTTGACTCTATATGTGTTGATGTTGTTGAGCCAAGGAGTTCCTAAAATGAGCCCTTATGTGAGTATGAGTTGATGAAGATGAGTTGTTAAATATGTTTTATTGATCTTCTTAACTATGTGGATTATGATAAAAGATGTTATTTTCTTAAGAAGTGTTGCCTATTTTAAAGTGTGATTTAAAGTCTTGAGTTGTGATGAGTCTCCAGGATTTCTCAAATGGATAGAGTAAATGATTGGTTATGTCTATATGTTGCTATAAATGCGCTTTTAAATTTCTTTTGAAAGATATGATTGAGATTTGATCATGATGGAGTTGATGAGTTTACAAGGTTGTAATGAGACTTGTCGATATGAGTTGATTGGATGGAGTTTTATGAGCATTGAGTCTTGGGAGGAGTATCGAGCACCGAATTAGGCAAGAGTATAGTCCATATTCAAACCCAATACCTGTGTTGCCAAACATAAGGGGGATTGAACCGTTAAAGTCGGATGCTTTCCCGAGAGTTTTGTCCTGACATTATAGGACTTGGTTGGATTGGATCCATGATTGATTAACTCGTTTATGCCCTGGCAAAGTATGAACGGACGCGACAACAACGTCGGCTTGTTGTACTGTCACTAACTCATAAGTGATGGTTGTCGGTTAAGAGAAACTCCCAAATAGGTCTTGATAGTACTCTAAGTCAGACTGAGTTGAATGACATGTGATTGGTCCCGTCTAAATCATATTCTTGTTTAGACTTAGGACATTTGAGTGAGTTGTCCTGTATATATATATATATATATATATGAGTTGAGATTCTAAGTTGACTGATTCTTCCTTGATGTTCATTGCATTCAGCCATTTTACATACTCGTACATTCCATGTACTGACGCTATTTGGCCTGCATCGTTTCATGATGCAGAGACAGGTACCAGAGATCATCGACCGGCGCTCCGTTGAAGATCCACATACACTCCCAGCTAGTTGGTGAGTCCTCCTAGTTTTCGGAGGATGTTGAACCTTATTGTATAGTTTTGTCGTAGCTTCCTTTACTTTGATTTCTTGGAAGCCATGGACTTGTCATTGGCACCTTTTAGACTTTGATAGAGGCTTCATAGACTGGAGTGTGGGGAGGTTGAATGGTTATTGTGAGGAGTTTTATTGTATTTATTTTGTCGAGTTAAACATGTATGGCCTTCAACCCCCATATTGTGAATAGTATTACATTAATTGAGTTCCGCTAAGAGAATGTGATTGAACGAATGTGTGACTGGACCAGGTGGTTCGCTCGGAGGTCAGAAATGTCCTTCGGGTGCCGGTTACATCTAGGGTACCCCCCAGGGCGTGACACAATGCCAAATCTCAAAGTTGAAGCAGTTGCTAGTGCAAGGATAATTTTTTGTTCACGTTCGCGGGAAGAGGCCCATGTTCGCGGAGTCCAAGTGGATTGGTCTTCGTGTTCGCAGGACCATAGCCACATTCGCGGAAGGTTAGTTGCTTGCCTTCTGAGTTCGCGGAGGCCAAGGCATTTGCTTTCTGCATTTGCAGAGGCCCCTCTATGTTCGCAAAGGACAACTCCTGAGACCTCCTCGTGCGCAAGGCACTGTGGCCGTGTTCTCGAAGGTCACTTTTGGCCTGAGTTTTTTTATAAAACTGGACTCGTTTCAACATTGATCCTAAACTTCAAATATTCATAACTTGTGCTAGAGAGCTCTAAATTAGGTGATTCAAAGCTTGGTTTGTGCGTAATTGCTAGGAGTATATGTGGGAAGCTTCAACAATTATTGGGGACGCTTCATTTGAGGTAAAATTCATAATATACCTGCTGCCATTGCGGAGTTTTAAGCTTTAATTTGAGAATTCTTGCATGACCTTGGTCCCGCTAATTCAAGCTCCGAATTGTGCTACATTTTGGAGCATTAGTTTGGGAGGTAAATTGGACCTTTTTACGAAATTAATTTTGAAATAACCGAAACGGGTGCTACATTCCCTTTTTTGACTCCAAAATTGGCCAGTCACCGTTTTTAGTAATTGTAATGTCAAAATGACCATATTAATATTGTGAGCCTATTTTTGATAGTATGACAGTGTTCAGAGACCATTCAAAAAGGGAAAGCTCCATATGTTTGATTTTGGAGTACGGTGATCGGCCTATGGGTAATCTACAATTTCCCTCCTCTTAGACCGAGTTTGTTTATGTGATAGCATGAAAATTACTTAGAATTTGGGTTGGTTGGGTGATTTAGCATGCCAGTGAGTATAGAAATCTTTTTTAGGCCTTTTTGGGTACTTGTGAGCATGCTATAACTTTAAATATGATCATCCATTCCCTGTGGCCTTGACTATTACTATTCCCTATTGATATTGAGCATGTTTGCCGTAGTCTAGGTTTAGACTAGTGTTTGCCATATACTTGCGATAGTTGGAGCCGTTAGACCTTACTTTTATTTTGACGTTGATTCGGAAGGCTTAGCTATCTGTAGACTGGAATAGCAAACTGGAGTTTGGTAGGAGTGTGCAAAAATCAAACCGATCGATATGCCGAACCAAAAAAAGTGTTATTGGTTTATTGCTATTGGGTTATTGGGTTAACAGTTATTTAATGGTTTTATAAAAAATAATTATTGGGTTATCGATTCGATATTGATTTTATAATATTGGGTTATTGGATAAACCGATAACCCATTAAGACTATAATAGTTTACTAATTTAATTTTTAGTTTTTTTACTCATACAAAAATATCAAATAAAAAATATTAATATAAAATTTATAATCAGTTAATCACTATACAATATTATTTAATATTTAGTATTTTAATATTTACCCTTTAGGCTTTGCCACTTTAGTTTTCAGCGATAAGAGTTTGCAAGTTGCTATGATGACGGCTCCAGAATTCGTGTTGTCATGACCTGAACTAGGGCCTAGCCGTGACACGGTAATTAGAATTCTCGAAAAAAACCCAATCAAGCCTCTTAGCATATCATAAGCATACGTAAGGTGAAAAATAAGCGGAAACTCATAAAAGTCCAAGAATATAGCACATCTAAAGAGAATCATGACAACATAGACTCCTTATACATATGCCCAACATGCCTCTACATGATTACATATGAGGGGACTAGGACATGTTCGTAGCTTACCCTCAAGGAAAGTAGTGACACTACATAGAATAGTCTTTAAACATCATTGCAGTCGAAGAACAACAATAAAGGAAAGAATGACTTGGGTTGTCCTCGAAGCATGAGGACTCACCACACTAATCTTCAATGGAATACCAACTAGCCACGGAAAGAGGATGGAGCGTTCGTCTCTACAGTGTGATATAATGTAGGCAAAAAATATGCGTTAATACATTAGAATATACTAAGTATGTAGGCAATGCAATGCGTACAAATGACCATTTTAAATAGCATGATAGGAGAAGTAGTAAAAATCTAAAGTAGTCTTAAGAAGGATCAATGCATAATAAACCATAAGAGTATCATATAAAGTAAATGATAGGATTAGTCATTTAAAATATAAGAAGAATCATACATATATGAGATAGGAGCAATAACCGATAATAAGACCATGTGAGCGATAACATGGAGTCCCAATATTACCCCTACATAGGAGGAAAGGGGGAGGCTGCTAGCCAAGGTAGACTCCTATATGTCCAAGTGGATCCACTAAGTGGTTATGTGAACCGGGTATTCACCCTAGTTCTTAGACTCGGGTACTCACCTCCAAGCCTTGATATCTCGGGTAGTCACCTCTTAGAGATTTGGGTATTTACCTCTAATCCCTTTATACCTACGGTAACACGTAGTTTTGAGATAAGAGACTTTATATAAGGACCCCATATTTTGAGTCCCCACCTCAAGTCCACATTCGGTTCTAAGTAAAATTCCTCGGAATACATACATAGCATAGAAGTAGAAATGAACGTATATCATAGTCATTATCGTAGGTTTGAAATCATAGAGTAGCTCATTTTCATAACATAAGTATAATGAGGGTATTGTCCTTCCATATTACAATTCATACATACATAATTCATATCATTAGGCCTTAAGGCACCACATTGGTACCTAAGTCACCTTTTCCTTAATTTGCATGAAAATCATAATTTGAAATATACTTATAGGCTATGATTATAATTGAAATACACAATCATAATTCATACTTGGAAATTAGGGTAAAACATGAATACATGATCGATTGACTTGAAAATCATGAAACTGACTTGTAAACATGCATGATCATATACTTTCAATCATCCCATACATAATTCATAAAGATGATATCATTTGGAAGTATAATTGAAAATACGTATAATTCATATCATTAACTCTAGAGATCAATATAGGTGAATTCATGAAAAAATTCTTCAATTCAATGCAACAATCATCAATTTATGTTAACATAGACTCATAATAATAATTAGAATCCTAATTCATGCAATTGGAATATAGATCATAAAACCTATAAAATCCCATACTTGAATTTATTAGAAAACTTGAGAAATTAATTTGGCTTCTCGGATGAAAGAATCCATGAATCAATACCCACATACCTTGAGTGAGAAGACCAAGAAATTCGGAAGAATTTGAGAGTTTTGATGGAGAGCTTGAGTGAATTTCTTTGAAGTCTTCAATGGATTCCTTGAGATCTCTTGTAGAGAGAGAAATATTTGAGTAGATGAATTGTAGAAGAATGATTGGAATTAAGGTTTTAGGGTAGTTTATAGAGTAGAATTAGGCCCTAAAATCGTCAAGGTTCATTACCTAACAATTAGGGAAAAGTGTAAAGAGCCGTTACTTAAAAACTAAATTCGAACGAAAAAATATCTTCCAGGTCTGCGACGTGTTGCTGCTCCCGGATAGGCCAATTTTTAATGAATGAGATTTTTGCTAGGTTTTACTCGGGAAACAATTACACTGAACGGGAACAAGTAGACGATGTAAAGCTACCGCGCACCTCACTATTTTGTGCAATTTTTGACAAAATTCATTTTTCGATACATTAGTCCTAAAAATCCATCGAGATCATTTTCTCATATGTTTTGACCCCCTGATCGATATTCCGAACTCGAATTTATCAAAAGAATAAGGAAAATGAGTTTTGCGAGCGGCCTAGCATTCTTAAGGCACTTGTAAGCATTTTTAAGAAATGTTATAGTATCTCCCCCTTGGAAATATTCATCCTCGAATGTGAAAAGACTAGCTTGAGTAGAGAGAGTTTATAACTATCAATCCAACAATGGATGCACTAGTGCAACTTCTAAGCATCAACATCATTTTAAAAAATCATTTTCATGGTATGCATGCATATGTTATGACACGGAGAAGTCGAAACGTAGGATTTTAGAAGATTCGAGTATAGACACCTAATTACCTTAGGATGGATCGGAAGGAAAGAGAGAAGGATATTATTTTCTCATATCCGCTTCTACTTTCCATGTAGTGCTCTCAACTTCTTGATTCCTCTATAAGACCTTAATGGATGGAACTTCCTTTTTCCTCAACCTATTCACTTGATGGTCCAAAATCTCAATCAGAACCTCCTCATAAGTAAAAGTTTCTTTAACATTCATATTACCCACGGTTACAATGATATTAGGATCACCAACATATCTCCTCAATATTGATAAATGGAATATCGGATGAACCGAGGCTAACTTCAATGGAAAATAAAGTTCATTGGCCACCTTAATAATATACCTTTGGATCCTACACCTCCGTAGGAAAATTTATCCCAAGAGTACTACTCCTCACCACCACATTTAATCAAACCTTGAGACCTAATCAAGAAGAACCCAATGCACCGCACACTCACCCTCATGCCATCAACACCATATTCAAGCCTAGTTCTATAAACACTCTAATAAACTCACTAGAAATCCTTAACAAGAAGTTATCAATAGCCTACTACAATCACTCATATATCTACAAATACGCATTCAAGCTTACCATTCTAACCACTTTATGACTTTATTTAAGTCATCATCACTTAAGAATTTTCACGTCTATATTAGCATCTCTATATCTACATTTGCACCAACTCCCACTAATAGACACACCAATATACTCTTACTTACATAATGTACACAACAAGATCCACTAGTTCTTTCTCCATGTATATAACCTTAAATGGGGTAAGCATACCATAATTTATCATAATACGGAATGACCACTCTCTATCTATCTATCATGACCCCAAACTAGGGCCTTAAGACAAGAACTGAACCTACCATTAACTACTGAATCATGACCCTTCCATTCTAGAATAAACTCATTTGGGAAATGAAACTTGACTCAGCGAGTTCTACAATCTATAAAAGCATAATATATATGCAACCAATCCATACCAATCATTACTATTTCAAAAAAGGAATTCACACTTACCGGATGAAGTACCACGCTAAGTTTGGGGACCCATAGAGGGGTAGGGCTGAGATCGTCAATGACTATCCTTATGATTATTAGCAACCCATGGACAATGCCTAAGCTTATGATAACTTTATAGCACAGCCAAAACATACACCCGAATCGGCTAAACAATCTCTCAGATGGTACCTTCCACACTTTTGGCATGTGAGAAAATCTTGACCACTATCATTGTCACCTTGATACCTAGAGTTAGGCACCCTATCCTTGTGATACTTAGGTACTGAAGCATTATCAAAATATGATCCATCCTCAATCTGGTCCTTCTTAGTCATCCTAACAACCTCCTTAAGCGTTTCCTCTTCAATTTGCTCGCTATGAGTTATGAGTCTAGATATATTAATTTCCTTTATTAACATGGCCATCTTACACTCTTCAACAACAAAATCTGAAACCCCTAATATAAACTTACTCATTCGTGCTTGAGGGTTAGACAACAAAGTCAGAGCATACTTTTACAACTTCATGAAGTTGAGGGAATACTCTCCCACACTCATACTCCCTTGCTTCAAGTTGATAAATTACATCACCTTCACCTCCCTCAACTGTAAGGGAAAGAAACTATCAAGAAATGCACCCTTAAAAATTTCCCAATCTTTAGGACCCTTATTGACTCTTTCAGCCCTCCATTGGTTGTACCACACTTCAGCAACACTCTTGAGTTGGTAGGCCGCCAACTTTGCCTTCTCTTTTAATGGTACCCCCATAATAACAACAATATTGTGCACCTCACTAATAAAATCTTGTGGATCCTCATCCACCCTAGACCCATGAAAATTGGGAGGGTTCTTTTGTGCAAAGTCCCTCACTCGTGAGGCTAGAGTAGAAATATTAGAAGAAGCCACAACCGCTTGGTTGGTCACCACTTGGGCTAATATAGTAATGGAAGTCCGGAACTCTGTGTTAGTCACTTGGTCTGGTAGAGGACCATTAGCTTGAGGAGCCGAGGGAGCTTGGGCTTTATTAGCATTGTTTCCCCTTGGTAATGATGGTCTTCTTGGAGCCATTTTTCTGAAAATTGCATACAACATTTGTTAGGGGGAGAAAGTCATAGAATACACTCTACCACATGACATAGATCATGAAAGAAGTGATAATTCCTAAAAATGCCTCATAGTCTCCGACTCATAGATTTAGCGTTCTTCACACCCATGAATAAGGATCTAATTAACGCGACATATTGGACACCTTAGGACAATTGAACCTTGTGTTCTGATACCATGTTTTTCATGACCCGATCTAGGTCCTAGCCATGACACAGTGATTAGAATTTCCGAAAACACCCCAACCAAGCCTCTTAGAACATCATAAGTATACATAAGGTGAACAATAAGTGAAAACGCATAAAAGCCCAAGAATATAGCACATCTAAAGAGAATCGTGACAACATAGACTCCTTATACATATGCCCAGCATGCCTCTACATGCTACATAGAAGGGGACTAGGACATGCTCCTAGCTCACCCTCGAAGAAAGTAATGACACTACATAGAATAGTCTTTAAACATCATTGCAGTCTAAGAACAACAATAAAGGAAAGAATGACTCGGGTTGCCCTCGAAGCATGAGGAATCACCACACTAATCTTCAATGGAATACCAACTAGCCATAGGAAGAGGATGGAGTGTCCATATCTACATTATGATATAATTTAGGCAAAAATTATGCGTTAGTATGTTGGAGTGTACTAATTATGTAGGCAATGCAATATGTACAAATGACCCTTTTAAATAGCATGATAGGAAAATAGTAAAATTCATAAGTAGTCTTAAGAAGGATCAATGCATAATAAACCATAAGAGTATCATATAAAGTAAAAGATAGGACTAGTCATTTAAAACTATGTGGGATAGGAACCATAACCGACAATAAGACCATAAGAGCTATAATATGGAATCCCAATGTTAGCCCCACATTGGAAGAAAGAGGGAGACTACTTGCCAAGGTAGACTCCTATATGCCTAATTGGATCCACTTAACGGTTATGTGAATTGGGTACTCACCCTAGTTCTTAGACTCGGGTACTCACCTCCAAGTCTTGATATTTCATGTACTCACCTCTTAGAGATTTTGGTATTCACCTCTAATCCCTTTATACCTACGGTGACACGTAGTTCTTGAATAAGAGACTTTATATAAGGACCTCATATTTCGATTCCCCACCTCAAGTCCACATTCGGTGGTAAGTTAAATCCCACAAAATACATACATAGCATAGAAATAGTAATGAACATATATCATAGTCATTATCATAGGTTTGAAATTATAGAGTAGCTCATTTTTATAACATAAGTGCAATGCGGGTATTGTCCTTCCACATTACAATTCATACATACATAATTCATATCATTAGACCTTAAGGCACCACATTGAGACCTAAGTCACCTTTTCCTTAATTTGCATGGAAATCATAATTTGAAACATACTTATAGTCTATGATTATAATTGAAATACACAATCATAATTCATACTTGAAAATTAGGGTATAACATGAATACATGATCGATTGACTTAAAAATCATGAAATTGAATTGTAAACATGCATGATCATATACTTTCTATCATTCCATACATAATTCATAAAGATGATATCATTTGGAAGTATAATTGAAAATATGTATAATTTATATCATGAACTCTAGAGATCAATATAGGTGAATTCATGAAAAAATTCTTCAATTCAACGCAATAATCATCAATTTACGTTAAGATAGATTCATAATAATAATTAGAATCATAATTCATGCAATTGGAATAGAGATCATAAAACCTATAAAATCCCATACTTGAATTTATTAGAAAACTTGAGAAATAGATTGGGCTTCTCGGATGAAAGAATCCATGAATCAATACCCACATACGTTGAGTGAGAAGACCAAGGAATTCAGAAGAATTTGAGAGTTTTGATGAAGATCTTGAGTGAATTTATTTGAAGTCTTCAATGGATTCCTTGAGAGCCCTTATAGAGAGAGAAATATTTGTGTAGATGAATTGTAGAAGAATGAATGAAATTAAGGGTTTAGGGTAGTTTATAGTGTAGAATTAAGATCTAAAAACATCCAGGTTCATTACCTAACAATTAGGGAAAAGTGTGAAGAGCCGTTACTTAAAATCTGAATTCGGACGAAAAAATATCTCCCAGATCCGCGATGCGGAGCTGCTCTCAGATAGGCCAATTTTTAGCAAATGAGATTTTGGCCAAATTTGACTTGGGGAAAAATTACATTGAGTGGGAACAAGTGGGCGATGCGAAGCTACCGTGTACCTAACTATTTTATGCAATTTTTGACAAAATTTATTTTTTTGATACACGGGTCGTAAAAATCCACCAAGACTATTTTTCCACAGGTTTTGACCCCCTGATCGACATTACTGACTCAAATTTTCCAAAAGAATAAGAAAAATGTGTTATGTGAGAGACCTGTTCCCAAGGTATTGTTAAGGTACTTGGGATCACTTTTAAGGAATGTTACACGTGTATTTGTTTTAAAAGTTTTTCTTATTGGTTAAACAAAAAATCGAATCATTAAAGACCAACTACTGATAATAAATATTTTATTAGTTTGGTTATCGGTTTAGCATATTTAGATATCCAAAATTGATAAACCGAATCGATAATACTGAAAACTGAACCGAACCTTTCGATACACACCCCTAAGGTCTAGTAGTTTGATTCTTAGATTAAGCATTTCTTCAACTTCGCGACCTTCCACTCTCTCCTTCTTTTACGTCTCATTCATAGATGGTTTGAGCTTTTGGCCCTAGTTTGGCGATTTAGGATTGGATTTATGTCAAGCTTGGAGTGATGAATTTTTTATATGAGAGTGGACATCAATTCACAATGAAGAGATAACATGGTATTATTCAGTAGCCACTATTATCACAGATTCAAGGTTTGGTCATGCTACCCGCTTATCCTCTTAGGAGATAACTTATTTAGTCACAGACTATTTCCCCTTTCAGACACATTTGTGGTTCGAGGACTGGGCGTTAGACTTCTTAGCTTGGCTGCCTATATTGACTATTTGGAGATTACTACTAATTTTCCCCTTTGAGACTTATCCGCAGTTTGAGGTTCGGGCGCTAGACTTCTTAGCTGGGCTATTACCATTTGATACTATTGGTTTGTTGAAAGCTGACCGCGGTTCGAGATCCTAGCTGCACTTTTTCAGCTCTGGACTCACTATTTTTCATTCTTAGTAGTTTTGCAATTTTGTGTACCCATCTAGCTTATGGTGGTTCACACAAATTTTTACTTAAACTTGCACACGAGTGTACCTTCTGGGCTTATGGGGGCCTAATTAGGTTTAGGTAGTTGTACTTAGTATTTTTATTTAGTCCTTACACTCGTGTGCATATCCTTTACTTTCCATTTCTTCTAGGTTTCCTCAAATTCTATCTTTTCTTATTGCCTTTACTTTTCAAGCTTAGTTAGCTTATGATGCCTACTTGGTACCTGTTGTTTTTGTACTCATACTACACTCTGCATCTAGTTTTCTGATGCATGTATGAGCACCATTTATTAGTGCTGATTTAGGCAAACTGCAGTCTATTTCAGAGGTGTGGGTGAGCATTTGGCATTTTTGAATCTTTTTGTCTCCATCTGTACATATTTGACCAGTCTTTTGCCTTTTGCGGTAGTCTTTTTCTTTCGTTGTCCACTTTTGGAACTTGTATCCATTTTTGTATATTAGCTCAGTACTTGTGACTTTTAGGTTCTAGGAGGGAATTTATTTTTAGATGTATATATTTATTCGATGTGCTTTGTCTTGTTCATATTATTCTTGTTATTCCTGTTATTGCTTGTTTTTGTTTAGTTTCTACTCTTAATCTCATTACTCACAGTGTTGGGATACGAGTTGGCTTACCTACTAGTGGGTTATAATAGGTATCATCATGAATCAAGAGGTCAGGTCATGACAAGTTGGTAGTAGAGCCCCATGTTTACCGGTCTCACTTGTACAGAGCTAATGTCTAGTAGAGTCATGTAGATTGGTATATAGATGTTCATAACTTATCTTTGCGAGGCTACAAGTTGTCGTTAGGAATATGTCCTCTTTTGTATCACTTTCGTGCAATATGTGTCTTGTTGGTTTCATAAATCTCACTTGTTTTTAATGGAATGATGGCACACGTGGCACCGCAGTCGGGGGTGATACACTTGAAAGTGTAAGAGGGGGGAGGGGGTGAATTGACTATTTAAAATTCGTTACTCAACTTGCAATAAAAATAGTTAACTAATAAAATCAGATATAAAAAGATGACTGGAAGGTGCAACAAGGAAATATGACGCCAAATGTTTTTATACTGATTGGAATCCAATGTGGATCTTAGTCCAGTCCCCTTGGGTTGCAAGGGTGTTCTACTAATGGTTACCAATAGAAGTAAAGTAGATCCTAGATATACTCTCAATTCTTTTCTTTAACTCTTTTTTCAATTTCTTTTTCTTTTGATATAATGCCTCACACTATATTTTTCTCTCCTCTCTTTTTGATTACACAGAAATTCACAAGGAATCACAATGCTTTCTAAAGTAGAACAGAGATAGACTTTGTGTATTCGACAATGTGTTTTCTTTAGCCAAATTCTTGAATAATTTATAGTTTGTTGTGGCTGAGTGCAATCCAAAGGAATTAACCGTTGGAAAGGAAGGTGTATCCTTATTTCCAGGAATAAGGGCAAAGTCTTGATGACTTTTCAATCCTAGCAATTGGATATGAATCCTTTTTTCATCGAATTTGTTTATGATTGAATGCTGATTATCTTCCATGAATCAAGGGTCTGATTCCCCTTGAGATCTTTTCTTCAATTAATGTGGTCTTGTTTCCTTCTTTGTAGATTCTTTATAGAATGCTCATCCTTTTTTACTTTCTCTCCTTGATTTTCTAATTATTTCTTGTAGATGCTCCTTGATTTTCTACTGATAGATCATTGCTGATTGCTTTGGTTCTTTTCCTTTTTGCAATACCTATATTATTATCATCAAAGTTAGCTTCAACAATCTCCCCATTTTTGATAATGACAAAAATAAAGTAGTCAACTTCCCTTTATGAGTAGTGCTCACCCTAAATGTGTGAATCAATTATCTTTAGTTGATTGAGAAGACAATTGCTAGTTGACTCCCCTTGACTTGTGTGTCTCTTTTCTTCCCCTTTGACATCAGCAAAAAGGAAAGAATAGAGGGAATAATCCACAAAATAGAGTATAAACAATAGTCAATAGTTACTAACTAGCATCGAAGATAACCATTCAAACAAAACATAGTTACGAGTAGGAAAAAATGCAAAAGAAATTGTTTGACGGCTTAAGCCCAGAGTAGAGTCCCCAAAAAGAAATCTAACAAAGGATTAATGATGGTTACAGATGAAGTAAGTCAGAGTATTGACAATAACAATTTTTAGGTCTTTAAACTTCGTAGAGATTGAGGCACCAACTCTTTTGGTGTAGGCATGTACGCGATTGGCAATCTTGACTATTTTCTTGATAGCATGATAAAGCTTAAGATGAGCTTTGGCCACGTCTACTCTTGTCACTTTGGTAACTTTCTTGATCTTGTCTAGTTAGAAGTGAGAAGCGAGAAGGAGATCTTGAATAAACTCAAACTTACCATCTATATCATTTAGCTTGGCAAGGATATCCTCAATAATATTTATATCAGGAAGAATAGGAGGAATGGGCTGAGAGGAGGAAGGAATGTCAGTGGTGGAGGGTTTGGACTTAGAATAAGAGGGAGCACAATTTCCTTCACCAGAGTCAGACCTAAGAAGCTAAGAGTCATAGTTTTGACATATCACATGCACCCAAAAGCCTTGGAATTGTAACATTTCTTACCCAAAATAGGAGCAAAATCATCGAGATTTATATGATTGGCCTGAAGAATACAAGTGATCAACATACTATAGGGAAGACGATAGGTGTCAGTAGTAGATTCTATCATGAAATTGAGAATGAAAGAGGATAACTTGAGACTATTTTTGAAGAGAAGGCAATAGGTGAAAAGAGTGTCTCGAGTGGAATGAGAGCCAGCACATGGAAGAAGAGTTGTTGAAGTAATGTGAGCAACAACCCTTGTTTCAAAGGACACATCTTTTGGGCCCAACTGAGAAGGAGGATTAGTAGCAGATTCTAGGGCTATGTCCCTTTTTGCTTCCTCAAAGGAAACACCAATATCAGAGGGCCAAGAGCACTTGGAAAGAGCAGAAATACTAAAACAAGAAATTTCAAAGATAGCATCAAAAATATCATAATCAAGAAAGATTCTTTTACCAAGGACAAGAGTTTCTAATTCTCTAGACTTAGAAGGCTTGAGATTCGAGTAAAACAAATTGACAAGAGGTTCATAAACGGTGTTGGGAGTGGAGGAGAAGATATTAGCCCAACCTTGAAATTTAAAGAGTTCATTAATAGGAAAATTTTGGGAGAAAAAAAGGTTTAAATCAACAATACAGCCATGCACAATAGTTTTAGACTTAAGGGAATGAAATAGAGATTCATATGAGGAGCCCTAGAAATTGATCTTAACATCCAAGGAACTATCGATATCAAACTTTACCTTTTTCTTCAAATCTCTAGTGATTTCTTCATCATTGAGACACTTGGGAGGATGAGAGGATTCAGATGAGCAAGTGAGTGATTGATACTCAGAACCATCTGAGTCAACTAGAGCAGGGGAGGAGACAATGCCTTTTCTTTATTACAAGAACTCTTACGAGAGGGAAAAGGAGAAGATTTTGAGGTTTTGGTCATAGCTACTAGATGAGATTAGAGAAATATAGGAAGAGTTTGTTTTTAAAAAGTGGAAGATGAAGAGGAAGAGTGTGGAGGAAGAGAAGATGGAACTTTGAAAAGGGAGAAGACTGATTTATGTGAAGAGACAAGAAGATGAAGAGTCAGCAGTAATTACCCAAGGTGAAGAAATGATGATAGAAATAAAATAAGTACAAGATAAATATAGAAACACAATCAAATAAAAATTAATACAAATTCTCAATAATGCCTAAAGATTTTTTAAGAAAATAGAATCTCTTTTCAAGAAGAGGTTCTGTAAAAATATCAGCTAATTAATTGGCAATCAGTGTTCATGAAGGAAATTTCAATATCACCTTTTAAAATATGATCTCTAAGAAAATGATGCTTGATGGAAACATGTTTAGCATGGGAAAAATGTACAGGATTTTTTGACAAACATATCGCACTAGAATTATCACAAAAAATTTGAACAGGTTTGCAGGATAAGTCATAATCTACTAATTGATGAATCATCCACAGAAGTTAGGTGTAGCACAAACCAATGGGAATGTATTCTACTTCTGTAGTAGAAATTGAAACACAATTTTTTATTTTACTATTCCAAGAAACCAATGAATTTTCAAGAAGTTGACAGGTGCCACTGATACTTTTTGTATCAATTTTATCTCCTGTAAAATCAACAGTAGAGAAACCTTTGAGATTAAAATTAGTAGAGTTAGCATACCTGAGACTAAAAGAGGTAGTACCCATAAGATATCTGATAATTCTTTTAACAACAGTTAAATGCGATTCTTTAGGAGCTGACTCAAATTGAGCATATTTACAAACACTAAACATTATATCAGGTCGACTGACAGTTAAATACAAAAGAGATTCAATCATACCTCTATATTTTCTTTCACCTACAGGTTTACCTTCATTGTCCATATCTAAGAAGCATGTAGGACTCATGGGAGTTCCTATAGCTTTAGTATTTGTCATTCCAGACTTGTGACTAAGTTCCTTAATGTATTTGATGCAACTGATGAAGATGCCCTTGATTGATTGGTAAATTTGTAGATCCAAGAAGAAGGTTAATTCACCGATCATGCTCATTACGATTCACTTTGCATTAAATATATAAATTTCTTGCACAAAGAGGAATTAGTACTATAAAAAATAATACCATCAACATAAATTTGAATTTTTAAATTACAAGAGATGATCGTTTAATAAAACGCGTAGTATTAATATTTCCTCTTGTAAATTTATGAGAAATTTAAAAGGAGCTCAAATGCTCATACCAAGCCCTAGGAGCTTGTTTGAGACCCCAAAGAGTTTTATAAAGTTTAAAAACATGAAAAGGAAATTCGGTATTTTCAAAACCTGGAGGTTGTTTGACAAATATTTCTTCTTCAATAAAACCATTTAGGAATGCACTCTTAACTCCATTTGAAATAACTTAAATCTTTTAAAAGCAGCATAAGCAAGAAGTATATAATTAACTCCAACCTTGCTACAGGAGCAAAGGTTTCATCATAGTTGACTCCCTCTTGTTGAGAGTAACCTTGAGCTACTAACCTGACTTTGTTTCTCACAACCTCACCTACTTCATTTAGCTTGTTTATGAAAATCCACTTTGTACCAAAAATGGAAGTTTCTTCAGGTTTTGGAAATAATGTCCAAACTTCATTTTTCTTAAATTGATCCAATTCTTCTTGCTTAGCCTTTTTCCAGTGACAATCTTTTAGTGCTTCATCAACTTTATTTGGTTCTAGTTGAGATATGAGAGCTATATTTGCATTCTTCTTGCTGAATGCTCTCATCTTTATTCCTTCATTTGGATATCCAATAATAAATTTCTTGGGATAGTCAGATTCACTTTTCTATTCATTGGGAATAACATTGATGATGAATTGGTTTTCTTGACTATCAGTTAGCTGTTCTGGATAGTCTGCATCTTTAAGAGACATATCAGTACCTTGAGAGTTTTGAAATTCATCATCATATGTACTAATATGTTTCTCAAAAACTCGGTTAGAGTCATCAAATATAACATGAATAGATTCTTCAATAATAGAAGTTTTTTATTAAAAATTCTATAGGATCTACTGGAATTGGAATATCCCAAAAATATACCTTCATCGCTTCGAGGATCAAACTTACTAAGATATTCTTTTTACTATGAACAAAGCATTAACATCCAAATGAATGAAAGTAACTGATATTTGGTCTCTTACCATTTCAAAGTTCATATAGAGTCTTTTTCAGAATGGGTCTAAGATTGATGTGAATTGTATATATATATATGCTGCAGGTTATTTTTGTTGGTTGACTATATCTATTAGGAGTATAATTGGAAATTCGTATAGGACACATTATAGGAGAGATGCTGCCCGATTTTCTCTAACTCTTTAACTAGTTAAGGAGCTAGTCGAGAAGGCAAGCGAGGAAATGAGTTCTATGAATACTCGTAGGTAATCTAAGGTGCTGAAAAGTCTAAGGTTGTTGATACCTGCATTGCTTCCATATTAAATAGGTTTGGAGGACGATGATGGGGACGTGATTAAGGGAAGTCCGTAAGAGGTATGTAAGGCTATTCTTCTTTCTTTTGGCATGTCTTAGATATAAGTTATAAATGGTTTATATATGAAACATGGGGATATTTCCATTCGTAAAGCTCTGAGTATAGTTTGTAGTTCTCATCCACTTTCTGATGGTAGAACTCCTAAAATAGTTGAGTTATTACCCTTTTGAGGCTTCTATATGATAAAAGGTAATATATGTAGAGTCTATAGCTTTTTTCTTTTGGGATATCTTAACTGTAAATGAAATGAGATATGATATGAGTGTAGAGGTAGTTCCAGTTTTAATTTCCGAGTATAACTCATAACTCGAGTTCACTCCTAAATGTTAAGGCTCATAAGGTAGTTGAGCTATCACCCTCGAACCTGCTATACGTGAGTTAGTAATTGGACACGCAGGAAATAGGAACTATAACTCTTATTCACTTCTTGATACTGAAGCTCCTATTCCCAAGTTCTGAATACGCTATATGTCTCTTATTCACTCATTGGCGGGAAAACTCTCATCGTAGTTGAGCTACCTTTCTTGAACCATCTATATGTCGATTAGTAGTGGGGATATAAGCTCCCATTCCTAGGGACTCTATGATGACATATGTCCCTGATTTCCTTAAGCCGGTTGGCATTACCCTAAAATATGTCTACAACTCTTGAGACTTTACTTAATGTATCCCTAGGGGCACTCAAAGGGCACCTGAGATAATTATTATCCTGATCCACGAATAATAGTCTGTATGACTACCTTATTAAGTTTCAGATAATGATCCACCTGTGCGTGGTTGATAATGACACTGAGTCCCATAATAGGATAGGTACGGTATATGATAATGACACCAAGTCCCATAAAGGTCCGCGTACAGTATATAATGATTATAACACCGAGACCCATAATGGATCGGGTACGGTATGATAAGATATGATGGTATGAGAGGGTAATGGTATGATAGAGATGTGCACTACTCCCTTCACTAAGTCGCTCACTAAAGGGCTAGATATAATAGACAAACATACATATGAAAACATAGTAATGTACTTGTAAGGTATGAAATAATGTCGTATACGATGGTATGATGCCGTATACATTGGTCTAGTAACATTGAGTCCCACGGCGGGCCGGGAGTGATATGTAGAGGTGATATACATGCCCTCTTTTCATAGGATGCAGGTATAGTGAACTCTTAACTATCATACTTGTTTCCTGTATCCCTATTTTAGTTGTTATCTAAGTTATGTGTTGTTATGCTTTATATACTCAGTACATATATCGTACTGACCCCCTTTCTTCGAGGGGCTGCATTTCACGCCTGCAGGTGCAAATGTACATTTTGGGGATCTGCCAGCTTAGGGTTCCACTCAGCAAATTTGGGAGAAGCTCCATTGAATTGGAGCCAAGCCATTGGGTATTAGACCTTCTATGTATATATTTGTATATTCAAGGGAACGGCGGGGGCCCTGTCTTGCCATATATTGTTGTTATTAATCTTAGAGGTCTGTAGACATATGTATGTAGGTTGTTTGTGAGTTCGTTTTGATTGTGCCTATATAGAATGTTGTAAATATTTTTATGTTATAGCAGCCTTATCAGCTTGCATGCCCTTTCATGATATGGTTCAAATGGAAGGGGCCACACGTACATATTTTTTAACTCATTAGGATTTTGTAAGTAGTATCACTTTGTGCATAGCTCAATTTGACTACAACTGATAAGTATGTATACGGGGGTCTAGGTCGGACCTTAGTTGCGGCCTACGGGGTTAGGTCATGACAGAAGTGATATCAGAGCAGTTCATCCTTGGAGTATCCGTGTCTAGTAGAGTCTTGTTTATCGGTGTGTTGTGCACCACATCTATAAACAGGAGGCTATAGAGCATTTAGGATATTGTCCCTCTTTTCTATCTTACATCTTGCATAGAGATATGTTGTTAGGATGATCTCTTATTAACATATCATTATGTTTATAGTGATGTCTCTAAGGGAAGCAACAACTGCCCAGAAGGGCAAGTCCATAGTGGGGGAAACTAGCCAGATCCTGAGGGTTACTAGGGCTCGTGCCCAGTTTATGCCGAGGATTGTTCTACAATCGGTGAGCCCTACTATGCCGCCACCTCTAAAGGAGATTAGAACAACAGAAGCTACCAATCCTGAAGCTCCAATGCCTGAGCCTCTAGCTCCATAGCTAGGGCTGGAAGATAGGGCCATGAGAGATGCAGAGAAATTATTGACTAATATAATGGCAGGGCAGGCTCGAAGGCTTGGGTTAGAAGCAGATGATACAAAAAGACAAGATAGTGTAAGGGTCTGTGACTTCCTGGCCTGTAACCCTTTGGTTTTTCATGGGTCGATACTTGTAAAGGATCTACAAGAGTTCATTCGATAGATGCAGCGTACATTGCTAATAATCAGGGCCTCAGATATGGAGTCGGTCGAATTTACTTCATATCGGCTGCGTGATGTAGCCATTAATTGGTATAAGTCTTGGGAATTATTGAGGGGCAAGGGTGCTTCTCCAGCAGTCTGGGATGAGCTCGTAGAAGCTTTCTTTGGCCATTTTCTATCTTTAGAAATGAAATGAGACAAAATTGATAATTTTTTACAGTAAAGGCAGAATGGTAGGAGCATTAAAGACTATAGCTTGGAGTTTGACTCGTTGGCAAGGCATGCACCCACTATAGTAGCGGGTATGGATGATAGGGTGCATCGCTATGTGATGGGGTTGTACCATTACTTAATTGATATCTATATGGCCATGGCTTCTCAGCCAGGCATGGATATCACCTAGGTACAGGCGTACGCACAAGGGGTGGAAGACTGGCATAGAGGACGTCAGCTCGAGAGAGATTCTGATAGAGTCCAACGTAAGAGGACTAAATCAGCTAGTTATTATGGTGGCTTTCGAGGTGGGAATCCTCAACAGTATGGTAGATACCCTTCCCATCCGGCTTGGAGTATACCTCTACAATTTCTAAATAGGGAATTTGATAGCACAATTTATTCAGGAGCCGGTCAAAGCTCTAGGGTTTCAGGCTCACAGACGAATAGGGGTTCACATTAATCGAGCCTATCTTTGCCCTAATATTCTCATTGTGGTAGGTTTCATTTTGCGAAATGCCATTTTTCCACCGACTCTTATTTTGCTTGCGACCGTCAGGGCATATTATGAGAGAGTGCCCATTTGGGGCAGGCTGGGGAGCGTAGTCCAGCCTATCAGGTCAGTTGTCATTCCTTCTTCTTCTATGGCTATGCGCCTTATGGGGTAGAGTCTGCAAACACTAGTAGGCCGTGGTAGAGGCAGTGGTGGAGCTTCCAGATTCAGTGGCCCTTCAAATCGGATATACTCCCTGACTAGTAGACGAGGACAAGAGGTGTCACCAAATGTGGTTACAGGTATATTATCAATTTTCTTCTGGAATATATATACATTGATATTGGAAGCCATGTGTGGCTGCGATATGATACGATATGAATATATATGTTGGCCTTGTGAGGCATTATTAGTATTTTATGCATGCAGGTATTGGGATGATAAAAAATACAGAGGAAACTCTACCCAAATTGTCCTAGAAATAAAAGGAGAATGAGATATGGGGTTGTAGTAATCCTTGCCCATCATAAGAAGGAGATTATGTATAAATAATGTTCTCCAAAAGGTATAGGAGTAATATTAAATTCCTCGGGCATAAAAAAAAGGTGTAGACATAGGCTGGCGAAATGAAAAGACTACAAAAAGAGGCACTCGGGATAGACATGATTAATTAAGTACGAATATTGAGCAAAGAGGGAGAGAGATAGCTATGAACTGAAGGTTTAGTACTAATGATTAAACTAGATCAACACCTCACGATTATGTTAAGTTGTCGTACATGGACAACCAGGGGTATGGATGATATAAAAGAAGGCATATACCTGGTGCATTGTACCAAATGTATTGGGAAAGAATCATATGTATTTGAAAATTTGAAATAAGGGCGTAAGGTAGAGCACAAATGGATAGTGCCATGGGTACACCCTAAAGGGAGGAAATGGCTTCGAGCAAGATCCCATGCTGGCACGGGTTAACAAGATCTAAAAGCCAGCAATGAACGGATGGAAGCCATGATACCTAAGATAGTGTGGGGAATTACTAGTAAGGACCTTGAATAGTATAACATCAAAGAATAGGTGCATAAAAAGGGAATGAATACGAAAAGAGAAGTACAATGAGAATTTAAGGATATTGTAAGGGATAGCCAGGCTACACTTGATTAAAGGGTAAGATGTTGGTAACAGAGTTACTAGCTACTAACATTGTGGTATACAAGTAGCAAAATAGTAAGGATAACAAATCTCTCCTATATTGGGAAATGAGAAAACTTAAGAGTAAGATCAAGTGACTACTTGATGAAAAGAAGTTGGTAATAGCAATGTGATCGCCATATTTAAACTCTATAAAAGAAAAGTGTAAGATGGTGTGAGGCAGAACTATTGAGATATGGTTGGTATTGAGGGCAAACGCCATAGTGAGCCCTGACATCAATCGAAGGGGGTAAGAGGCAATGTAGGGTCTGCATGAGGACGAGTATAGACATGCTAAGGCATCTTCAGAATTGACTAAACACCTACACATACTCGTGTGAGGATTATAATATGATGCGGGGTAAGAGAACTAAAAAGAAAATCTGAGTAAAGGCATAGTGGAATATACCTAGAGTATTACAAATTTGCGTGAGAGAAATTGGGAAATAGCTTAAATTGGATCGAGCATTAGAAGCTGGATAACCTATTACAGGAGAAGTTATTAACATCCTAGGATTGGCAGAAATCATAGGCAGACAATCGGCGTAGACAGATAGAGGTTGAAGTTAGAGATTGGGTGTTCATGAAAACCTCACCAATGAGAGGAATAATGAGATGCGGCAAGAGAGGGAAACTTATCCCAAAATTCATTGACCGTTATTAAATTATTTGATTACCTATGAAGCGGACCTACCATCTAATTTGGAAGTGATATATCCAGTCGTTCACATGTCCATGCTCCGCAAATAAATAGGCGACCCTTCAAGAATATTCCCCATGGAAGAGGCCCACGTAATAAAGGAACGATCCCACGAGGGGAAACCTATTGCCATCTTGGATTGGCAGACTAAAAGGTTGCGAACTAAGGACGTAACTTTTGTCAAAGTGCTGTGGCAGAATAAGAATTGTGAAGAAATGACCTGGGAAGCTGAAGAGGACATGAAACACAGGTATCTGTACCTATTCCCGATGTCTACAGGTAACCCCCACTCCTAGAACTCGTATATTAATTTCTTGGATGAAATTGTATGTTATCTCAATAGGAAGGAATCTCCCTACAATCTGTATGAACTCTTAAGGGAAGTTTTATGTAACATTCGGGGACGAATGTTCTAAAGGGGGTAAGGATGTTACACCCCACACTTGTAAACTTGGAATGTCTATTAAGTTCCTTAGACATTATCATGAGAGACGGATAAGCTACTACACTATCAAATGACTATAAGGAAGGGAGAATGTGATACCCCATAGTAGAGAAGGTTGGACATAGAGTTATAAGGATCCGGAAGGAATTGGAGGCCAAGTAATTAGTCGTAAGACTCGATTTACCTATGTAAGCTACTAACTTAGAAGTCTTACATACCTAAGCTATTTGAGTACATACCAAGCTAGCGTAACACGGAGTACATAGGCTCTTAAAATAAGACGAGATTATAAACCCACGAGAAAGAGAAAAAAATAGACTCGTGGTAGCTAATGAGGGAGTGACATGTGGAAGAACCTCAAACAAGAAGGTGACACACCTTCTTGGGGTCAAGTAGGTGACCCACCTACTTAGGGGAGGTGGGCCTTACTGCCACGTGGCAGCCCCTCCTTCAATGCATGGATACGGTGGCCCAATAGGGGCTGGACACGTGTCCCCCTTAGGGGATGAAACATGTCACCCAATAATACCACCTATATATGTATATTATCCATTAAACTTCATCTTTCATTCATTAAACTTTAGCAAAAAAAGTCAAGAACAAACCCTAAACTTGGAGAGAAAAGTGTGGCAGCTAGGAGGAAACAAATAGGTTAGTCCCAATTTCATTACATAAATTAATTATCAAGAATATACCATGATGATATGGAGGTATTACAAGTATAAAATCATATCTTTTTTTGGCCAAAAACGGCAGCAAATAGTCCACGCAGTTTCAACGCAACTAAAGAAGTTCTGAGGCGCAATTTTGGCTAGCTTTGGCCAATTTTGGGAAAGGTAAGGCTTATACTTTAAATTTGAAATTTATGGGGTTGTTATGTAGTGTATTATATACCTTGTATACTTCTGGAAGTATAAAAAAGAGATGATAGAAATGATCGAAATTAAAGTCATCGTAGTTAAATTACAGTCAAAATAAGGTGTTGTGTGTGCGGAGGCTACTTCTGGTTGTGTGGTGTGTGTTGAAGGGACTAAATGTGTCCTAGAAGAGGTGGGGGATATGATGGTTTCAGCCACATCACCCGCCCTGCTTCGTACGGTTAAAGGTTTTGCAAAACAGAAACTAGAAACCTTATTTTGGTATCATAGTTTCAAGCGAGTCGTTTGGAGTTTATGTGGTATAAGATTGATGTGAATTGTATGTATATATGCTGCAGCTAATTTTTGTTGGTTCGATGTATCTATTAGGAGTATAATTGGAAATTCGTATAGGACACATTATAGGGGAGATGCTGCCCGATTTTCTCTAACTCTTTAACTAGTTAAGGAGCTAGTCGAGAAGGCAAGTGAGGAAATGAGTTCTATGAATACTCGTAGGTAATCTAAGGCGCTAAAAAGTATAAGGTTGTTGATACCTGCATTGCTTCCATATTAAATAGGTTTGGAGGATGATGACGTGGACGTGATTAAGGGAAGTCTGTAAGAGGTATGTAAGGCTATTCTTCTTTCTTTTGGCATATCTTAGATATAAGTTATAAATGGTTTATATATGAAACATGGGGATATTTCCATTCGTAAAGCTATGAGTATAGTTCGTAGTTCTCATCGGCCAATTATTAATGGAATTCCTTGTCGGCTCTCTGTAAAATACTCGTTTGGCCGCGGGCGGGATATTTCCATTCGTAAAGCTCTGAGTATAGTTCGTAGTTCTCATCCACTTTCTGATGGTAGAACTCCTAAAATAGTTGAGTTATTACCCTTTTTAGGCTTCTATATGATAAAAGGTAATATATGTAGAGTCTATAGCTTCTTTCTTTTGGGATATCTTAACTGTAAATGAAATGAGATATGATATGAGCGTAGAGGTAGTTCCAGTTTTAATTTCCGAGTATAACTCATGACTCGAGTTCACTCCTAAATGCTAAGGCTCTTAAGGTAGATGAGCTATCACCCTCGAACCTGCTATACGTGATATAGTAATTGGACACGCAGGAAATAGGAACTATAACTCTTATTCGCTTCTTGATACTGAAGCTCCTATTCCCAAGTTCTGAATACGCTATATTTCTCCTATTCACTCATTGGCGGGAAAACTCTCACCGTAGTTGAGCTACCTTCCCTAAACCATCTATATGTCGATTAGTAGTGGGGATATAAGCTCCTATTCCTTGGGACTCTGTGATGAAATATGTCCCTGATTTCCTTAAGTCAATTGGCATTACCCTAAAATGTGTCTACAACGCTTGAGACTTTACTTAATGTAGCCCTAGGGGCACTCAAAGGGTACCTGAGATGATTATTATCCTGATCCACGAATGATAGTGTCTATGACTACCTTATTAAGTTTCAAATAATAATCCACCTGTGCGTGGCTGAAAATGACACCGAGTCCCATAAAGGGCTAGGTACAATATATGATAATGACACCGAGTCCCATAAAGGGCCGAGTATGGTATATGATGATTTTGACACCAAATCCCCTAGTGGGCCGGGTATGGTATATGATGATATGATTATAACACCATGACCCATAATGGGTTGGGTATGGTATGATAAGATATGATAGAATGAAAAGGTAACAATATGATATAGATGTGCAGTACTCCCTTCACCGTCCCTCACTAAAGGGCTGGATATAATAGATAAGCATATATATGAAAATATAGTAATGTACTTGTAAGGTATGAAATGATGTCGTATACGATGGTATGATGCCGTATACATTGGTTTGGTAACACCGAGTCTCACGGTAGGCTGGGAGTGATATGTGAGGGTGATATACATGCCCTCTTTTCATAGGATGCAGGTATAGTGAACTCTTAACTATCATACTTGTTTCCCCCATCCCTATTTTAGTTGTTATCTCAGTTATGTGTTGTTATGCTTTATATACTTAGTACATATATCGTACTGACCCCTCTTTCTTTGAGGGGTTGCATTTCATACCCGCAGGTGTAGACGCACGCTTTGGGGATCCACCAACTTCGGTTTCCACTCGGAAAATTTAGGAGAATCTCCATTGAATCAGAGCCAAGCCTTTGGGTATTAGACCTTCTATGTATATATTTGTAAATTCAGGGGTATGGCGGGGGCCCTATCCTACCATATGTTGATGTTACTATTCTTAGAGGTCTTTAGATATATGTATATGGGTTATTTGTGAGTTCATTTCGATTGTGCCTATACGACATATTGTAAATGTTTTTATGTTACAGCAGCCTTGTCGGCTTGCGTGCCCTTTCATGATATGGTTCAAATGGAAGGGCCCACACGTACACATAAAAAAATTAACTAATTGGGATTTTGTAAGTAGTATCACTTTGTCCATAGCTCAATTTGACTACAATGGATAGGTACGTATATGGGGGTCCAGGTTGGACCCCAGTCGCATCCTACGGGGTTAGGTCATGACGGTAATGTGCTGTACAACTGTGGGAATAGGTTGAATCACCAAATAGGGAAATGTAGTAGTAGGCTTTAGAACTAGGGCCAGATCATACTGTGCCCCTGCCTGCCCTGTAGTTTGAGCCTCCTCTCGGACTTGGGGTCTGTTGAAGTGCTAGGTAGTGTCCCTTCTTGGAACATACCTTTCATGAAATTGAGGACCCGGGCCAAGGTATCCTATAGAACTAGTGTAGCCACGAATCCAGGTAGAGGCTGGGCTGGATGCTTCTCCGTCGACTGAGGCTCAAACTATTCAACCTCTCTATCTAGTTCCAGCACTGGAGCTATCTCATGAGCTCTACTACGACCTTTATGTAGACCTCAATCCCTACCCTAAGCTAGGGCTCTATCTGTAGGCGCTGCAGGTCCTCTTCCACCCCAAGTAGATCTTTTCCTCACCATCTAAGAAAGAGTGAAACAAATAGGATTTAGAGGTGTTCCTCATCATTAGTGCATGATAAAAAACAAGAATAATGAATAAATTCCTAACAATTCCCTATAGCCTCCCGAATAATGGATACAAACATCATTGTACCATTCTGTGAGGCTCTAATAGATACTTGATCCTATAATGGTGAGACCGATGAACTAAGCTCTTATACCACTATGTCATGAACCGAATTCGGGCCATGATGGCAACTACTATTACCCCCGAGTAGGGAAGACAAACCCAAATCAAATGAAGTGAAACCTCAATTTAATTAAATAATAAATAACATAAAAAGGCAAAAGAAAGAAGAATAAAACAAAGAAATTGGGCTAAGACATAGATATGTAAGTATGATACAAAATATACATAGAGGATCGAAAGTGATCAAAAATGATGGACTAATGGTATACCAAACCCCGAACCTAGTGTCACATATACAAGAGCTACTAAGTACAAAAACTGACAATAAATGAATATACAAAGCTAAACTAACTGTCCAAAATAAAAAATATAAGTCGGAGAAAAAAAGGGAATGTAGGATGTCTCTAAACACTAGGAGCTCACCACAGTTCGGATCTGGCGCAGCTACAGATGATCAATTGAGCGCTGGGGGGTGGCTCGAACTGGGAGCTGCATCAAAAAGATGCAAAAGTGTAGTATGAGTACCAAAACATGGGGTGTTCAGTATCCATGATAAGCCGACCGAGATTAGAAAGAATAAATATATTATAAGCATCACAATGATACTAATAATAATAGGGAAGAAGTATAAAACTATGATCTCGAGGAAAGGGTCCGAGAAGATCATATAAGAATCAAGTAAATCCAACAAACCATGTCATTACATCAATAATCTCAACTCATAAATACCGAAAAATGCACAAATATAAACTTGTAGTTATGGCTCAATATCCTCCAAAAGAATCATGAAGCTCCCGGAATAACCCTCAATCTCATCAATAAAAGGGTAGCCCATGATCATACTTTGAGCTCATCAACATCGAAATAATAATTCAGAATATGTATCAATGGGCCTCCCAAAATTCACACCTCAAGCTTATCAAATAAAATAAAGTGTAGCCAAAATCACTAAAAGGGCCTCCCAGAATTATGCCTCGAACTCATCAACCATGAAATTCCATAAATGAGATATTTCTGCATTTCCCTAAATTCCTCTTATTTATTCATCCATCAAAAGTCTTAATCTCATCATTTATTCTTCCTTTTAAAAAGATTTCTTTTAACACCGGCGGGATAAATAAGACAAGAAACATGTAAAATGTCATATATCACTCACTCGAGACTTTGGTATGCCGAAAGTATGGCCTCGTGCCAAACATCTTAATATCATGAGCAACCAAGGCTTGCATAAGCCAAAATCATAACAATAATAAGCGGAAACCAAATAAGTCAAATAAGTGGCATCCTAAGCTTAAATCACCTAGGAGCAAGTTCTATGGATTCTAAATGATATAAGCAAGTCAAGATAGCACCTAGACTAAGGCTCGGACGAATAAAAGCCAAACTAGTTACTAATGATGATTATCGGCTGCAAAATACTCAATGGGGTATCAACACCTAAATCACAAACCTAATCACATGTTACTACCTAAAATACCTAAAATACATCAAGTCCAACCAAACCAAGTCTAACAAAAGGAAGCCATAACCTACCTCAAAGTCGAAACCGTACAAAAACCACTAAACTTGAGGTTTTCCCTTCCAGGCCGCCTCCGAATGATGCCACTCTATAAAATTATCCAAGAATACATCAAAACAAAGCCAACAATACCCATATTACTATAATTTAAAATGGAACCAAAATCGGGTCAAAATTCGACATTGGGACCCATAAATGAACTTGAAAAACCAACTCCATCATAAGATCCCAAATAACTCAAGGAACTTATGCCCCAAAAATAGGCACGTTTCGAGAATCGCAAAGCTCAACCAACCCCACCAAGGTCTTCAACTTACAACAAGAACTACACAAACTTAGGGAAAAAGGTAATTTACCTCTAAAGATGCCTTACCTCCTAATTATGAACTACCCAATAGATTCTGCTTGAAAATTCACGCAACTTAACCTTTTGAATCACCCAAATCGCCCAAATATAAAGAGAAAAATTGAGTTTGAAAGTTAGGGATCAAATCTGAAAAAGAGACCAAAAATAGGCCTCTAATGTCGCTGATATGAACCCCCAACGTTCATTTAAACGACCACCTTATAGAGGCGGGCATCACTTTAGCGACACGAGTTCACTTTAGAGATACCCAATCCCAGGTGCCTGGTTGCTTTAGCGACCTCCTGGACACTTTAGCGGCACTCGCTTTAGCGACCAAGAGTTGCTTTAGAGACGACACTAGATCCCTGCTGGTGAAAAATAAGCTTGGCAAGCCCAATTCTTCGATGGGGCATTCCAAATTCATTCAAAATCCTATGCGCACAAAAAAGAGATGTTACCCCATCAAATTCAACATTCCAAATTGAATGACACATTTGAATTTCCTATATAAGGTCATTTTACCAAAAAGTGGGTCCTACACCCAAGTGCCATTTTCCATAATGGGTCTTGAGATTAGATTGGAAGCCTTGGAAAGAAAACGAAGGGTCATTCTAGACCAAACTCGATACTTTGGAACTAACCGCGCTATTAAAATTCCATCGGGGTATAATTTCCAAGAATGTTGACCAAAATCAACCATAAGCTAACTTTCAAAGTCAAAAGTTCCAAATGGCTGCAAACTCGTACCGATTGCCTCAATACTCATGCCAACTATGCTACAAGCCTAATTTGGTAGTCTTGGAGCTTATGAAACCATCAAAATTTTATTTTGAGGTTGTTTACCATAAGTTATGACCGAAGTCATCCTTTCAAGTTATAACGATTCCAAAACAGGGAAACAAACCTAAAACCATTTCGAGCACCTCGGGAATCAAACCAAAGGTCATTCTATGCCAATTTTGGCATTCTAGAGCTAACCGTACTAATGAAATTTTCATCCAAGCGCGTTTACTTAAAATGTTGAATAAAATCAAACTTGGCCAAAACTTCAAAGTTAAAATGCCAAATCGAATAAACTCAATAAAAAGAAACCAAAACCCAAACAATCTTCCTTCTAGACCACAATGACCATTTCAAAGCTGATGGTACTAGCAGAATCATCATCCGACATTCGAATCTCTGAAAGTTGACTCACGTCAATTCCTTCAAGTCTTAATCTTCAAGAATATCCAAATCTCTTAAAAACTCAACCGACCACTTTTAGGAAGCATTCCACTCATCCCAACATTATATAAGATCTATAAAAAGCTATGGAAAGAGGTAAAATGGTAAAAACACCCAAAAGAATGAAAATAACCTTAGAGGTCATTATAAAAAAGGAGGAAAAAATAGAAACTAGAAAAGAAGGTAAGTTTCTCAAGGAATATTGTAGCCCTTTCTCCAATTGGCTGATTCCTTCATTCAAATGTCTAAAATCCCCCTCACAATTTCATATTCACACACTTTAAAACAGAGGATAAAATAGTAAAACAACAACTTTTATTTACAGTCTAATGATTTGACGGTTCTCCTCCAATATTATAAATAATCCATCAAAATTCTAATGCCACTTTTATAAGACCCCGGTTGTTAGAAAGTCATATGAAAGGAAAATATTGTAGAAACAGTGTCTGGTGCAAGGTCTACGAGCTGACTTATGGGTCGTAGGTTGTCTTACGGACCATAGAAAGATCTTGTAGGTAGGGTACTGGAGTTTGAAATTTTCTAAGAGTTGGGTACGAAGGATGAGTGACTTCTACGGATTGTATAAGGTCCTACGGTCTGTAGAAGGGTCCATAATAAGGGTCCTAAGGAATGTCAAATTCCAGTAGCTCAGGATAAGTTCTACAAAAGGTTCCTATGGATAATAGGAAGTTATATGAGTCATAGGATGACACGTAACGTGAGGTTCAAAGAGTTGGATTTTTGGAAATTTTGGAGTTTTGCAGGATGGAAGGTCCCTACGACCCATGGGGGTTTAGGTCATAGGATTGAAGTCTAATTCCAGTAAGTTCTGTTTTTTGTAAATGAGTTCTATGAACATGTTCTACAACTCTTAGGACTATCTACGACCCATAGAAAAAGGGTCGTAGGATTGTGATGCAGTTCTAGTAGCTTTGGAATTTGGGACATAGGTTCTACGGATGACTTGATGAACTGTAGAAGATTATATGATATTTTGGAATATGCCCATTCTTTTATCTCTAAACTACATTGTTTTTGGGTGATTTGGACGTCATGTATCTACCCAAACCCTTAAAACATTCCTCATTCCCTCTCATTCTCCTAAAATCACCTAAGGTACTCAAGGTTTTCTCTCAAGGGTCTTCTTCTCCAACAAGCTTGGGCTTCAAGGATGGTCAAGTCTTCTCTCAAATTTCCAAGCTAGAATTCAGTGAGGCATGTATGAAATTCATCCATGAATCCTTTCCATCCCTAGAGTCCCAAAGATTTTTCTCCTTTTCCTATAAGTTTCAAAAAAATTGTCCTAGGGTTTTGATGATTTAGCATTGGGTTCAATCAATTATGCTTTTACTTAAATTCAATGATATTATTATACATGAATTGATATTTACATGAACTCATGCATTATGACTATGAGCATGATGTGAGAATTTACATGTATCATGAAATTATAAATTATGATTTCAAGGATGCTTTTAGATAAAGTATCAATATGATTTTATGAAACTAAGGTTTGATTCAAAAGGGAAGTAATATAATCATGAAGGTTTTTCATGATTTAGCCTCTTCAAGTTAGGTGTGATTTTATATGAAAATGTTATCATGATCTAGATGAGTTAAATAAGTGTCTCTTATAGATTGATTGGGTCGAGGTTCATGACATGGTTTATGGAGCTATTCTTATGACTTTTAAAGTATCTATGATGAATTTGGTCTTATGAGCTTATTACCATTTTCCATGACTATGTTATGATTATGATTGATATTCTTATTGAGAGTTTACTAGAATCGAGTGGACTAGGATAAATCACCTAGATTCCATAGCTATGTGCGACCGTATGATATCTGTAACAGCCCCTAACAACATTGTATATGGTGTTTCAATTCTCGACAAAACTGATACTACTATATTTTAGGCATAACGTTTCATAGATTGGTCTAAATTAGATGATTCAAATTTTTGAATAACTCCAACATCATTACCTACAATGTTTTTGTAAATCATAGCTTACCAATCGGAGGCTGAGTAGGTCAAATAAATTAATCTTTGCAAGACCTGGTGCTATAACAAAATAGAGTATTTATAGAAGCAAAATCATATCTCACTTCAGTATTATCCCATTCAATTGATTCTTGAATGATATAAAATGATACTTCTAGAGCTAGAATTTATATGAAGATACCAAATCCTAATTCATAAGTTATTTTGTTCAAACATAGCTTCGAAAAAAGGTATTTTGTAAAAAAGAAGATTCATCTCACCAACCATGAAAGATATAGATCCATTTGACACCACCCATGATAACAATAGTCCTCAATTTGACATCACCCATGACATCACAATCCTTCATTAAATTTTTAGATTTTTCTTTATAATTATTTTAATTATTGTTAGGTCCCTCCTTCACACCTATAAATACCCAACTTATTTCATTATTTTGTTTGTCAAGCTTTCTCAAACAACTCTTCTCTCTATACACTTTTTTTCTCATTTCAAAAATATATTTTTAGTTCTTAGTAGTGTATAAATACTATTTTGGTGATTTATATACTCCGGGTAGTACAGAAAATGCTCTAGAGAGGAGAAAAGGCTAGGATTCAAGAGTGTTCATTAAGTACTTCGATTCTGAATAAAGCTTTAAATTTCAGGTATGTAAGACTTCAATGAGAGTATTCCTTCTACTCTCATGCCTAAATTATTTTTATTATATGATAAATTATATTTATTTACCTAATTCTTTTAAAGCTTTACACTAAAGTATGTGACTTTTTATCCATGGATTCTTTCACCCATGTAGTCTAAAATTCTTTCAACTAGCTTGATTTCAAGTAATATTTTCTTATGGGTAATTCTTAATTCTACTTAATGGCATGAATCATAGTTAAAATAATGATTATTGGTCTATTTTGATGCAAAATGATTTCATATGTATGAATTATTGGTTTGCAAGTACTTTCTTTATTTAGCTCTTTAAAGGTTCCTGAAATTTATGTTGGGTTGTTTAAAGCATGATTTTTAATTTATGGATTTCAAAGTATTTATACATAATTTAATTTACATACATGTTTGAAAGTTGAATTGATTTTAACCCACCTAGTTTTACTATGTTTTCAATGAAGTTTGACTTCAAAGATTTATCTCTAAATGGATGTTTATGATAGAAATGACTATGATAAAAAGGAATTCTTATGAATTAAAAGAATGATGAAATGGTATAAATGATGGATTCTTTATGCAATAAGGAAAATTCTTGCATATTTGAATTACCAAAGGTTTTAATAAGCTATTCCACCGAATGTGATGTTTTGAATTCTCAAGCTATATGCTATGACTAGTTTGAAGTATTAAACTATTCCATGGGATTGACGTAGCACCGAATAGGGAATTGCGGTGGAATTTGATTAGGAAATCCTAGTAACAATTCCTTATCTTATTAACTATGTGCCAACATAAGAGCCCTTGTTGTCTTAGGTTAATAGATCCATGAAAGCCCTTAAAGTTAAAGTTAAAGAATGAATGTAAAGTTGACAGAGTTCTACCCTAGGCAAGTAGACTCCCCGGCCAACATAGAGGGTTATGTTGGATTTCATGTAATAGATCACATGGTCTTAATGTCGGTTATAGTCAATTCCCCACAAATGAATATTTCTAATACTATTTACATGATTAATCATACATGTATATATCCACATATGTATGATTTAAATGTTATCTGCATGATTTCTTATGCAATCACTCATTTATGTACTTTACCTTATAAATGTCCTAAATGTTTTTCTTTGTAATGCATGCCTACATACTTAGTACATTTAAAGTACTAATGCATACTCTGTTACCTACATGATATCACCATGTAGGGACAGGTGCTCCTCTTCATTCTCCTTTATATGGCTAGTTGAGATTTCGTTTGAAGGATACTTTTGGTGAGTTCCCATATTTTGGAAAAAATACTCCTTTATCTTTCTAGCTTATGCTATGTTGAGATCTTTAGACACTTACTATGGCATTTCTTTCTATTATGATTGAGGGTGAGCTAGGAACTTGTCTTAACCCTATTAAATCTAAAAGTTAGAGGTATTGTTGGATATATGTAAGTTAAAGATTTACTATTATGATTTCTTCTTTTTTATTTATTGTCATTACCTATGAAATGTTAAAAGAATGCTAAGAAGCTTGTTTGATGCACTTTCAGTTTTTTTATTCATCGTGTCACATCTAGGCTTAGGCTTTGGTCGTGACAAACTTAGTATCAAAGCCTGATGTTTTGAATGGTCCTTGGATTCCCATATACCGTGTCAAATAAGATCTTGTTCATAGTTGTGAAGCACACCACAACTATGAATAGGAGACTATGAGACATTTAGGAAAGTGTTCACCTATTTTCAAATTCATTTCATGCTTTAGAGTGTCCTAATCTTTCCTCTGACTAACGACCCATTTCATGTTCTCTAGATAATGATTCGTGGAAAAGTACCTCTAAGAGCAAGGGTTGATGATGAGGACCAAGCTACTCTGGTTCCCGATGCCCTATATTATGAGGAAGGGGTATCCCATGTCGAGTTTCACAATATCATTACATTTTTGGCTCAAGTCATAGCCAACCAAGGGCATCAAGGTGTTCCTCTTCCCCAAATGCAAAATTTGGCTTCTAGGATTTGAGATTTCCAAAGGATGAATCTGCCCGAGTTTGATGGTTCTAAACTAGATAAAGACCTTATGGAGTTCATTGATGAGGTGTATTGGATTGTAGCTATCATAAGAGTACCACCAAATGAGAAGGTTGAGCTAGTGTTCTATCAACTCAAAGGTGTGGCTCAAGTATGGTACGAACAATAGGTTGTTGAGAGGGATGAAAAAATGAGGCCAATAGGATACGAAGAGTTCAAAGGTGCCTTCCTACGCCATTTCTTCCAATTGGGGATAAGAGAGGCCAAAATTCAAGAGTTCATCAACCTCCGTCAAGGGAGTATGAGCATGAGGGAGAATGACCTCAAATTCACTAAGTTGTCAAAGTATGTTCCCTTCATGGTCTCCGACCCAAGAACTAGGGTGAGCAAGTTTATTTCTGATGTCTCATGCTTGGTGTCCAAGAAGTGAAAAATGGCCATGTTGGTTAAGGAGATGAACATCTCTCGGTTAATGACTTACATAGAACAAATTGAAGAAGAGAAGCTGAGAGAGAGATCAAAGGGGTTCAAAAAGGCTAGAGTAGATGGTGGAGGGTTTAACCCTCAAAGGTCTGGTTATGGTAACAATGATAAAGGCCAATGTGGGAAATAGTTATTGGGAAACGGTTCCACCAATACTTCTCTTCCAAGGTTCAATAAGGACAAGCGTGCTATCCGAATGGTTCCAAGAGAGAATGTTGGTGCTCAAACTTTCCCCTCTTATAAGAAGTGTGGAAGGACTCACAAAGGGGAATGTTTAGCCGGCTCTAATGCATGCTTCAAGTGTGGCAAGCTGGGCCACCATGCTAGGGATTTTAGAGGTGGTGATAGTATGTCTCAAGGCCAAATTGCTCATGGACAACAAGTCTAAGGAGGTGGCTAACGCACCAACCACTTTTATGCCTTGCATGGGAGACAAGAGGTTGAGGACGCACCCAATGTCGTTATCAATATATTAATGGTCTTTGATTTTGATGTGTATGCATTATTAGATCTGGGTGCAAATTTGTCGTTTGTTACTCCATCTCTTGCTAATAAGTTTAATGTGTCACCCAAAATATTATTAAATCCTTATTTGGTGTCTACCTCCGTTGGTGAGTTAGTTGTTGATAGAAAGGTCTATAGGGGTTATCCTGTGTCTATCTTGCATAAAGTTATTCCTTGTAATCTCATTGAGCTTAATATGGTATATTTTCATGTCATTCTTATGATGGATTGTTTATATGCATCTTATGCTTCCAAATGAGTCTGGTATTGAATGAGAGGTTTATGATATGGAAGAGAAGGGTAAGTTCATTTCTTGTCTTAAGGTCCAAAAATTAATTGTTGAGGGTTCTATTTACCACATTATGAGAGTTAGGATGTTGACTCCAAAAGTCCTCCCCTTGAGTCAGTTCCCATAATCAATGAGTTCCCCAATGTCTTACCCAATGACCTTTCTAGTGTCCTTCCCGAAAGAGAAGTTGATTTTCGTATTGATCTCATCCTCAATACCCAACCTATCTCTATTCCTCCTTATCAGATTACCCTAGCTGAATTGAAAGAGTTGAAGGAACAATTAAAGAACTTGTTAGAGAAAAGGTTCATAAGGCCAAGTATTTCACCTTGGGGTGCTCTCGTGTTATTTATGAGAAAAAAGGATGGGTCACTTTGAATGTGCATAGACTACCGATAAATAAATAAGATGACCATTAAGAACAAGTACCTAATTCCTACAATAGATGATTGTTTTGATTAATTGCAAGGAGCAAGTCACTTCTCGAAGATCGACCTTCGGTCTGGCTATCACCAACTAAAGGTGAGGGAGTGTGACATTCCCAAAATGGCTTTCTAAATAAGGTATGGTCATTTTGAGTTTGCGGTGATGAGTTTTAGGTTGACGAATATGCTGGCAGTGTTTGTGGACTTGATGACTAGGGTCTTCAAACCTTACCTTGATACTTTTGTGGTGGTCTTCATTGACGATATTTTGATTTACTCTCGAGGTGAGGAAAAACATAAGAATCACTTGAGAGTTATGCTTCAAACATTGAGGGATAGACAATTGTTTGCAAAATTTAGTAAGTGTGAATTGTGGTTGAAGGAGGTAGAATTTCTTGGTCACGTAGTGTCCGTGATGGAATTAAGGTTGATCCTAAAAAAATAGAGGCAGTCAAAAATTGACCTAGACTGTTGTTTCCTTAAGAGATTAGGAGCTTCTTGGATATAGCCGGGTACTATAGAAGGTTCATCGAAGGGTTTTCTTCCATCTTATCTCTGAAGAAATTGACCCAAAAGAAAGCCAAATGCATATGGACCAATGAGTGTGAGAAGAGATTCTAGACCCTGAAAGATTGACTTACCTCCGCTTGAAGTATTAGAAGGGTTTGTGGTTTATTGTGATGCTTCAAAGATTGGTTTAGGTTGTTTCTTAATGCAAAACGGCAAGGTCATAGCCTGCGCTTCTAGCAATTAAAGGTGCATGAGTGGAACTATCCTACCCATGACCTTGAATTGGCGGTTTTTTTTTGAAGATTTGATGGAATTACCTCTATGGGGTGCATGTGGATATGTATATTAATCATAAAAGTCTTCAATATGTGTTCACCCAAAAGGACCTTAATCTAAGAAAAATGAGGTGGCTAGAACTCCTCAAGGACTATGACATTAGTGTGCACTATCATTCGGGTAAAGCCAATATGGTTGTCGATGCACTTATAGAGTATCTATGAGGAGTGTGGCCTATTTTGATGAAGGAAAAGAGATTTGGTGAATGAATTCACCGGTTGGCTAGATTAGGGGCAAAGTTATGTGGTGCCGATGATCATGGTATGGTTGTTCAAAATGGGTCCAAATCCTCTTTGGTGGTGGATGTTAAGTCAAAGCAATATCTTGACCTGATTTTATTGAGTTAAAGAAGTTGGTGAAGGGCGGCTATGTATTCCGAATGTGGATAGTCTAAGGAGTTTGATCTTGATGGAGCTTCATAATTCTACAAACTCTATTCATTCTGGTTCGACAAAAATGTGTTGAGACTTAGAGTTCTATTGGTGGGGTAGCATAAAGAAGGACATAGCAAGGTTCGTGTTTGAATGCCCGAATTGCCAATAAGTGAAGGCCGAACATCAAAGGCCGGGTAGCCTAGCCCAAGACATTGAAATCCCTACTTGGAAGTGGGAAGATTTGAATATGGAGTTTGTAGTGGGTTTGCCTCACTCATATCCAGAAGCGTCATGATTTGACTTGGGTAATTATTGATAGTATGACTAAGTTGGCTCATTTCCTACTAGTTAAGACATCCTATAGTGCCGAAGACTATGCCAAGTTGTATATTCAGGAGTTAGTAAGGTTGCATGGTGTGACATTATCCATTATTTTGGTTGTGGTACGCAATTCACTTCTCCCTTTTAGAGATTATTTCAAAAAGGCCTCAGTACTAAGGTAAAATTGAGCACTGCATTCCATCCTCAAGCCGATGGGCAGGCCAAAAAGATGATTCAAACACTATAGGATATGTTAAGGGCTATAGTGTTGGAGTTTAGAAGAAATTGAGGTGATCATCTACCGCTCATTGAGTTTTCCTATAATAATAGTTACCACACAAGTATTAAGATGGCGCCGTTTGAGGCTTTGTATGAGAGACGATGTAGATCCCCAATTAGTTGGTTCGAAATAGGTGAGATGACTTTGTTGGGCCCCGATTTGGTGCTTGATGCTTTAGAGAAGGTGAATATCATTAGAGAAAGGTTGAAGATAACTCAAAGTTGTCAAAAGTCCTATTTTGATACTAGAAAAAGGGATCTTAAGTTTAATGTGGATGATTGGGTGTATCTGAAAGTTTCACCTACGAAGGGTGTGGTTCAGTTTGGTAAGAAAGATAAATTGAGCCCTAGGTATGTAAGGCCTTATAGAATCGTAAGACGTGTTGGCAAGGTTGTGTATGAGTTGGAGTTGCAATTGGAAATAACCATGGTTCACCCGGTGTTCCGTGTGTTTATGTTGAGAAAATGTGTGGGTGATCCTAGTTCTATTGTTCCTTTGGGAGTAGTGAATGTTGAAGAAAACTTGACCTATGAAGAAGTCTCGATTGAAATTTTGGACCGCCAAGTTAAGAGATTGAGGAACAAAGAAGTTGCATCTGTTAAAGTACTTTGGAGGAATAAACAAGTTGAAAGTGCTAAATGGGAAGAGGAAGCGGATATGATTAAGCAATACCCTCATCGTTTTCCCTCTACTCAAACCAAAGGTATTACGTTTTCCTTGCTCAATTACTTGAAATCCTTACATTTCAACTTTTCTTGAAATATGCTTGCAAAATTGGGAAATATGTTATGAACGATGATTTAAATTGCACTATTGCAATAATGATGGGTTGTTGGTTTACATTCTAGTCTACTCAATCTAAGTCTTTCCTTATTCGAGGATGAATGTTCCCAAGAGGGACATAATTTAACACCCCTAAAAATATTATATATAGTGTTCCAATTCTTGACAAAAATGATACTGCTTCTGTATTTTGAGCATAACTTTTTATCGAATGATCTAAATTAGGTAATTCAAATTTTTGAATACCCCCAACATCATTACCTACAACATTTTTGCAGACCATTGCTTAAGAATCAGAGGTTAAGTAGAGCAAATAAATTAATATTTGGAAGACCGGGTGCTGTGACAAAATAAAGTATTTTTAGAAAAAAAATAATATCTCACTATAGGATGATCTCATTCAGTTGATTGTTGAATGACACAAAATTAGGCTTCTAGAGCTATAATTCATATGAATACACTAAATCCTAATTTGGAAGTTATTTTGTTCAAACGTAGCTCCAAAAAGGTATTTCGTAAAACATAAATTCATCTCACCAACAATGAAAGATCTAGATCCATTTGAAATCATCATGACATCAACAATACTTCATTTGACATCACAATCCTCCATTAAATATTCAGATTTTGCTTTATAATTATTTTAATTATTGCTAGGTCCCTCCTTCACACCTACCTATAAATATGCACATTATTTTATCATTTAGTTCATCAAGCTTTTTCAAACAATTGTTTTCTTTATATACGTCTGTACTCATTCTCAAAATATAATTTTAATTCTTAGTAGTATAAAAATACTATTCTGGTGATTCATATACTCTGGGTCGTACACAAAATGCTCCAGCGAGGAGAAAAGGCTAGGATTCAAGAGTGTTCATTAAGTCCTTCGATTTTGAGTAAAACTTCAGGTTTCAGGTATGTAAGTCTTCAATTAGAGTATTCATTCCACTCTCATGCCTAAATTATTTTGATTATATGATAAATTATATTTATTTACCCAATTCTTTTCAAGCTTTACTCTAAGGTATGTGGGTGTTTATCTATGGATTCTTCCACCCATGTAGTCCAAAACTCTTTCAACTAAATCTGTTGATTTCAAATAATACTCTCTTATGGGTAATTGTTATTTCTACTTAATAACAAAAATCATGGTTAAACTAATAATTACTGGTCTATTTTGATGCAAAATGATTTCATATGTATGAATTAATGATTTGGAAGTACTTTTTTTATTTATCTCTTTAAAGGTTCCTGAAATTTATGGTGGGTTGTTTAAAGTATGATTTTTAATTTATGGATTTTAAAGTATTTATACATAATTTAATTTACATACAAAGTTGAATTGATTTTAACTCACCTAGTTTTACTATGTTTTCAATAAAGTTTGACTTGAAAGATTTATCTCTAAATGAATGTTTATGATAGAAATGACTATGATAAAAAGGAAGTCTTTGAAATAAAAGAATGATGAAATAATATAAATGATGGATTCTTTATGCAATAAGGACAATTCTTGCATATTTGAATTACCAAAGGCTTTAATGAGCTATTCCATCGAATGTGATATTTTGAATTCTCAACCTATATGTTATGACTAGTTTGAAGTATTAAACTATTCAATAGGATTGATTTAGCACTGAATGGTGCATTGAGGCGGGATTCGATAAGGGAATCCTAGTAGCAACCCCTTATCTCATTAACTATCTGCCAACATAGAAACCCTTGTAGGCTTAGGCAAATGGATTCATGAAAGCCCTTAAAGTTAAAGTTAAAGAATGAATGTAAAGTTGACAGAGTTCTACCCTAGGCAAGTAGACTCCCCGGTAACATAAGGGGTTATGTTGGATTCCATGTAATAACTCGCATGATCTTAATGTCGGGTATAGTCAACTCCCCACAAACGAACATTTCAAATGTTATTTATATGATTCATCATGTATGTATATATCCACATATGTATGATTTAATTTCTATCTACTTGATTTTTTATGCATGCACTCATTTATGTACTATACCTTATAAATGTCCTAAATGTTTTACTTTGTAATGCATGCCTACATACTTAGTACATTCAAAGTAGTAACGCATACTCTTTTATCTACATGATATCACCATGTAGGGACCGGTGCTGCTCTTCGTTTTCCTCCATGTGGCTAGTTGAGATTTCGTTTGAAGGCTACTTTTGGTAAGTTTCCATATTTCAGGAACAATACTTCTTTATCTTTCTAGCTTATGATATGTTTAGATCTTTAGACACTTACTATGACATTTCTTTCTATTATGATTGAAAGTGAGCTAGGGACTTGTCTTAGCCTGGTTAAATCTAAAAGTTAGACGTATTGTTGGACATATGTAAGTTTATGATTTACTATTATGATTTGCGCTTGTTTATTTGTTGTCATTACATATGAAAGTCTAAAAGAATACTAAGAGGCTTGTTTGAGGCACTTTTGGGTTTCTCATTCGTTGTGTCACTTCTAGGCTCTAGGATTGGGTTGTGGCAATATCCTAATTGGATAAGTCTGTAGCTTAATATTGTGGATCCATATATAACTCATTTTATGGTCCTTACCTTGGCAAGTGGGACAACCTTTTTCGGTATGAAGAAGACATTGAACTCCATGATATAGCTCTCATGATTTATGTCGGTTAACAGTATTTGTTATAAAGTTTTATGACTCTCCAATATATATTTACCTGATGAATTTTCTTACGAGTTTGCATTAACCATGTCTTATTATTCAAATGATTCTTTTGAAGGTTTTAACTATGTTTAGCTTGGTTATTGCATTATTGTGATTATGCCATGCATTCCAAATTCTGCATACTCTGTAAATTCTATAGTATTAACACATACTCTTTTGCCTATATTATTTCATAATATAGGTCACAATGCTCTTTCCCACCCTCGTGACTATTACAAGTTCTAGTTGGTGATGCTCGTATTGGTGAGTCCTCATGATTCGAGGGCGTAACCACTATGTCATCTTTTATTTTCAGAATTATTTTACTTTCATAGGTTTTGGATGATCTAAGGCTTGTACTATGCCCCCATCTATGTTAGTAGAGGCTTTTTAGTCTAGACTAGTATGATTCCTTGTTTTTTAGATGTTATGTTTGAATTTTGTTTTATCAAGATTTCTACTTTGAGATTTACTTTACGCATTTAAATTTTACTCTTGATTTTTATGCTATGTTATGCTAAGAAGCTTGATTAGTTCTCTTAGGATTCTGATTATCATGTCATGTCTATAGCCTAGCTTGGATCGTGACATCTTTAGAAAAAGCTTATTGGGTTATGAGAGAAGTTCTTATCCATGGATCCAAATATAGAAAGTTTTGAAAATATTTGTTCCTATAATTTATGGAAAACTATAGTTGGAACCAAATTATGGTAAGTTTCCACTGAAACAAAATTATGAAAAACTTTTATTCGAATCTAATATGGAAAGTTTTAAAAAACTTCCTACAAAAACCATTTACTTTATAAATATTTCAAGTCTTATCTTTAAAGGTTCGACAAGTCAAGAACCCGAACAAGCTTAGAAGCTCGGGGCATTTGTAAATAATAAAATATTATTGATAAATCCATATTAAATTTGGATTAATCCTTAAATTTTTGATAAATTGACCAAGTCAAATGATTGGTTAATAAAGTTGTATTATTATTTAAGTTAAAATTATATAACTTAAATAAAGTCCAAATTATATTTGGATCAGTCTGTTAAGTTGATAAGACGAGCCCAACTCAAGCTCTTTAAGCCCAAGGTCCTCTAAAATTACCTGAAGACCAAAACACCCCTAAAATCCTAACTCGCAACTATATAAAGGGGTATTCATAAATCTAGAAGGAGGAAGAACAAAAACAAGAGAAATACATAGAAAAACTCTGCTCTTTAGTGGTGATACTCAAGTCTTCTGCATAAAAAAAGTATTTATCTCTGAGTTGTGCATAGTAAATTCTCATATCTCCACGGTTGTGATAAAAGCTAATTAGTTGTAATGACTCATTTTGGTCGTTATGGAAAGCCTATAGTTAAAGATTTGGGCTAGAAAAACTTTTGTGTAGTAACATAGAAATTTCAAGCTAGGTCAGTCTCAGAAAACATTCGAGTGAGGTGAGGTCTAGGAAAATCCTTTAATTTATTGGGGTTAATGTCTAGGTTTGAGTTTCTTTTATGATAGATAAGATATTAAGAAATCCGTAGGGCTTTCATAAGTGAATTCTAGTGTGTAACTTGGCTCGATGTTTTTTATATTGTCAAGATTTGAGGTTATGTTGCAAAACGGGGGATTAGGGGATAAATTTTGAGTTTCTGTCTCCGTGTAATATGATACCTCTATAGCAGGGCTATTATAGTAGGATGGTGAATACTATAATGGACCGGTCGTAGAATTAATAGCCAAAAGTCCCAAAACCATTTTTATTTTCACAATTTCATTCTTGGGAGAGAATGAGGTGACTTAGGGCTATTTTCATCAGTTTTCCATCGATACTTGAGCTAAAGGTAATTTAATTACTTCCCCAACTTGTATTTTGATTCATAGACCTTAGAATTTATGGTGACTACCTTAGGGGAGGGTTCTTGACCTAAAATTAATAGTGGAGAAAAGCCCTAGTTGGGTGGTATGATCATGAAACTGTCCAAGGGTTAGAATTTGAGTATGATCCAAATAAGTTAGGTTATCATTCATTGATTAATGCATTCCTTTTACTTTTAGACCAAGAATAAGGTAACACACTTTAGAATAAGAAATCTCAGGTTTTTAGAGCATTAAGGCTTGACTTAAGGTAGGTGATGGTTGTTTTTCCCGCTTGTGTTATATGTTCCTATTAACTACTGTTAATATTGCATGTATTATATATGATTAGGGAGAAATAAAGAACATGAATTGAAATGATAATTGTTATCAAATTACATGCAATAAATATGTTACTTAGTTGTATAAGTGTGATTGCTATTTATTGTGGTTGTGATATGCGATTTTTGATTGGATCAGGTACGACGCATTACATTTAGATCATGGACCATGCAATACATTTGGATTCGGTACCACACTGGTACATTTCGATTGGCTACCTTACCAGTACACTAACAATGGGAATGGGCACCACATCGGTACACTAATAATTTGGATGTGGATTCTATGAGAGAACCGAATTGCTTATTATGTTGTGATTGATCATGCTCATTATGTAAAATAACTCAAATGAAAAGACTAGAAGTCCGGTGTTTCTATGAATGTGATGTTATTGTCCATATCTGCTTTATTAAGTTGCATTTTCTTGTTCATAGTTCATTTACTGCAACAAGTTGTGTGATCCTACTAGTATGTTGTGTTTGTGTACTGAATCTGAACTTGCTCGATTTTTGTTGAGTATAAGACATATTCAGGTGATTGCTAAAAGACCCTAGCTCTAACACCATTTCTACTTGAATCTAATGGGGTGAGCCATTTTTTCATGCTTTTGTGGATTCCTCTTAGCTCTTGTTTCTTTTTGGACACAAATATTAAAACATTTAGTTGTAATGACTCATTTCCCTCATTTTCCAATCTTTTTAGTATTTAGAGTTTTTTTGTAGTGACCCAAGTCATTTATGACCTATTGGCACCGATAGTTCGGTCGTCTGGTCATTCATTGGGGTTTTATGCTCGTTTCTTTGTCTTGGATCACTTCTAATTTGAATAGTTGAGTTGAGTCAAAATTCCAGGAAAACGACCACAAAATAGAATTTTGACAATTTCATCACTCCAAAAGGGTTATTTTAAGCAATTGGTATGGTTAGCTCACTTTCTAAGCCCTTCGGTGTGATTTTGAACTAATAGGCATTTTAGCCTTTACGTTTTGGCCTAAGTTCGACCTTGGTCAACTTTCTTGGTAAATGTGTTTGGATTCAAATTCTGTTAGTATGATTAGCTTTGAAATATCGAGTTTGGTCTGGAATGACCTTTTATGCACTTCTCAAAGCTTTTGTCTCATTTTAAATCCCTTTGTACATTTAGGACAAAAATGGTGTTTGGGTGTAGGGCCCTTCTTTAATCAAGTTGACCTTGGATGGAAATTTTGTCTACGTTGTTGAGTTTGGAATATCAAATTCGATGAAATAAAATATTTCATTTGGATGCACATGGTTTTGAATGAATCTTTGGCACCCAATCGGAGAGTGTTAATTTGGGAATAACCAGCTAATATGCATCAGTTGGTGCAGACCCAATTTGGTTTTTATGGTTATGCCATTGAGGCCCCATTCACAGGAGCCAGAGGCTTTGTCCTCCGTGTTCATGGGAAGGAAGCCACATTCACAAATGTTTGAGGGATTTTCTCAACATTCAAGAGGTCCCTACCGCATTCACGAAGTTTGTGGCTTGACCCTCCACGTTTGTGGTGGACCTGTCATGTTTATGGAGCTTTAGGGGACTTGTCTTCGTGTTTTCATACCTCTTCATCCGTGTACTTAAAGAACAAATATGTTTGTTCTGTTAAAATATAGCGCGATTCAACTAAGTCACTATTCATATTTTGGTGATTTCTTGAGCATAGGAGCTCTATTTTGGATGATTTTAAGTGTTGGGTATTCATGTGAATCATGGCTAGGTTTTCCCTCCTATTCCATTTTCTTAATTCCCAATTGAGCCTTAGACTAGATTAGTCTCGTGAAATCCTTATTTTAGTCTATGGGCCTTATTTCTGGTATCAATTTGACGTTATTATCCTTTATAAGATTAATATTGATGGCCTTAGGGTATATTTGAGCTTTAGATGCTTTAGCATGTGCTTTATTGCTCTTGTATCTAGGCATAGCTTCCATTAGGGCTTTTTTCGAATGGTGTACCTTGTGTTAGTGCCTAAAACCTCAGTGGCTCATCGTAGCCATAGGTGTGACTTAGTTGTGTTGGGTTGTGAGCTAGAGTTGCATGTTTTGGGGTAAGTCATCATTGCTAAAGATATCCCCCCCCCATTTAATTCTAAGCCATTTCTTTATTACTTTGCTTTATCTTTAGAGGTAGGCTTATGATTTCTTATTAACTAGTGTTATATTCTTGGGCCCGAGCCTGTGTTCAAGGAGTGAATGGATCCCAGGTCAGTTTCCCTTACCTTGGTAGTGTGATAGGTTTTAGCATTACATTTCTGTTTGGATGTACCTTGTTTGGATCCTGGTGATGGTATGCTTGAATTAATTGAGCATTATCACATGTTTTATGGTACGATCCGAGTTCATTCATTGGATTTTTCACTATTATCACACTTTGAGTATTTTTAAATTGATTTTAGCGGGAGTCATGCCACCTAGATCACTTGAATACATTAGTTTTTGGGACTTATTAGGCATCGAAGATGCACCTAGCTTTTACTTCATATTCCATGGCGTCGCCCTTTTCTATATCAGCTACATCCGATATGCATTAGCCTTTACCTCATTATCTGGGGTGGCGTTACCTTTTTCTAACTTAGCTTGGCTACTCACTCTCTAGTACCATGAAATAAATATTATATGTAGTGTATAAGACCTGGTTTAGGGCCCAAGTAGTGTATACGGACTTTTCCCATCCCCTATGGGCCCCTCTAATCGTGAGTACTATTGTACTGGATGATGGAGCTACGTGGGTCCTACCTAGCAGGCCGAGGGCTGGGTGGGTCTATACACTTTATTATTGATGATTTCTAATAACCATCGATGATGCTACCAGCTTTACTACAATTTTTCATTCATATGCATCTCATATCACCAGTATATTTGTTTGCTTTTGGGTCTCCCAATTTTATGTGGTCGGGGGTATATTTGTTATTGGTTGTACCTTCTGGAGGTATGGGTGTCTGGTCGGTTATCATTTGATTATAAATGTGCCTATCTTATGTTACATTTGTAGTTGGTTAACAAGTGGGCCTTTTCATGATTTGTTGTTGGTACTCCCTGTAAGGCTGAGTTAGATTAGTCCTTAGGTGACTATTTGACTAACGGTGATCGTCGGTATTCCATTCTAGATTGGTTGACTTCTCTAGTGATTTCTTATTGTAAATAGGTTATTGGATTGCAATTTCAAGTGTATTCTTTGACTATGTTTCTTTTCTCCATGAATTCTATCTCTTCACTCTTATTTCCTGTTCTACCTTATGTTAGCTCTTGTGTAGTTACATCTGTTATACTTACCTTGTTTATATGTATTTATACTTGCTTTATATGTGGAGCTCAGCCAGCCTATACTTACTAAATACCATTTGTTTCATATTCATACTACACTTCTCTACCCTCTAGATCATAGTATGAGTTATCATCAGTGATTTGGAATTGTACGGAGCAGCTTTTGGTTCTAAGATTTTGTGAGCTCCTGGCGTTCAGAGTTGCCAATTTTCATCTACCTGGATCTAGGACTAGTCTTAGTTTGATTTTGACATAATCTTTATTTATTTATGTTTTGTAATAGCCTTTTACTCTTATTTTAATTAGATGCTTGAATATCGGTTGATGTTGTGTCTTGGAGATGGTTCTTTATAAATCTATTACTATTGCTCTTTCTTTCTTCTTATTTTTATCGATCTCTTGCTTTCTTTTGATTATCTTCTGCTTAATAGCCTATTACCTCTAGTTTCAGGCTATGGGTTAGACTTACTTACTGGTGGGTATAGTAGGTACCATTATGACCCGAGAGAATTGGGTCATGACATTAATTTTATTAAATATTGGTGGGGTTGCATCCCCTTATTTCTAGACTTCGATAGAGTTTTGGTAGGATCACTTTCTGGTTCTGTGAGTTTAATTCCGCATGTTTTGTTAAAATTATTTGAGTTTTTGAAAACTCAATTTTTACTTATTTTTAATTGCTTCCACTTATTTAAAAGCATGACAATGGGTTATTAGAATGTTGTTGTTGGGTTAGTTGCATTAAAAATGGTTCTCCCACCGAAGGGTTAGTGTGGGTACCATTTATAATGGGACAGAGTTGTGAATTAGTTCTGCATTCGTGGTGAAAGTTTCAACACAAATTTCCTTAATTCAAGAACAAAGCAAAGCTCTTGAATTAACGAACATGATGAGAAGAATAAAAGGATTATATCTTATATATATGATTTTATAAAGATTGTAACCCTTGCATAAATTATAGAAATATAAATATCAGTGTTTGTCGCTATTTTTGTTTCTTGATTATTATTTTACAAGGAACGAAATTTAGTTGCTTTAGAAAAGACAACCAACAAGAAGATGTATACATCAAACAGGCTGTAAGGTGTATGCTCTAGACTATTTTGTTTATTTTGAAATTATTTTTAAAGGGTAAATAAGGCAAATAACATTTTGTCTTAGGTACTTCGTTTTTATTACAATATTGATAATGTTAAGATACACGCTTTGTGTAGCATCCCCAATCAATAGCTTACGCAAGTAGGTTGATTACCATGACCCATTATTTGTCCTCCAACTCCTTCCAAATCCCTCGACCTATTTCCAACCATTACTACCCACATAGAACTTCATAGATAACATAAATCACATGCCAATCTTGTAGAAGAAAACATAAAAAGAAAATTGGGGAGTTACAACTCTCCCCCCCCCCGTTAAGAAATTTTGTCTTGAAATTTACCTTATACTCAAAACAAATGTGGATATTGAATTCGCATATCCTCTTCTCGCTCCCAGGTTGCTTCATTGCCAGAATGATTCCTCCAAAGGACTTCTACTAAAGGAACTTTCTTGTTTCTAAGCTCTTTTGTCTCATGGGCCAAGATTTTGATAGGTTTCTCATTATATGTCAGGTTAGGACTTATCTCAATGGATTCGACAGGAAGAACATGAGATGGATTTGAGCGATATCTTTTAAGCATAGAAACATAGAAGACATTATGGATCTTATCTAATTTTAGTGGAAGAGCTAATTTATATGCAATTGGACCAACTCTCTCAAGTACTTCATATGGTTCAATAAATCAAAAGTTTTCCTTTTTGGCCAAATCTCATAATCTTCTTCTATGGAGAAACCTTTAAAAATACCTTATCTCCTACTTGATATTCAATTTCACACCTCTTAAGATCAATATAAGACTTTTGTCTATCTGAAGCAATTTTTAGATGATCCTTTGTGACTTTTACCTTATCTTCAGTTTGTTGCACAATCTCAGGACCAACCAGTTTTCATTCACCAACTTCACTACAGCAAAAAGGAGTTCTACACTTTCTCCCATATAAGGCTTCATAGGGAGGCATGCCTATACTTGATTAATAGCTATTATTGTAAGCAAATTCTATCAAGGCTAGGTGTCTGTCCCAACTACCTTCAAATTCTATAATGCAAGCTCGAAGCACATCTTCCAAGATTTGAATCACCCTCTCGGATTGACCATCTGTTTGAGGATGGAAAGATGTACTAAAGTTCAACCTAGTGCCCAAAGATTCTTGCAATCTAGTCTAGAATTTAGACATAAACCTTGGGTCTCGGTCAGATACAAGAGAAACAGGAACTCCGTGTAACCTCACAATCTCCTCAACATACAATTCTACTAGACATTCAAGTGGGTAGTCCACCTTTATGGCCAAGAAATGAACACTTTTGGTTAGCCTATCAACTATAACCCAAATTGCTTCATGATTTCTTTGAGTGCATGGAAGCCCAGAAACAAAGTCCATAGTTATTCTTTCCTATTTCCACTTAGGTATCAATAAGGGTTATGACAAACTAGTCAAAACTTGATGCTCGACCTTTATCTATTGACAAACTAAGCATCTAGAAGTAAACTCCACAATGTTCTTCTTCATACCATTCTACCAGTAGTATTCTTTAATGGTTTGGTACATTTTAGTACCTCTAGGATACATTGCATATGGTGAAGTATGTGCTTCATTCACAATTTCTTTTCTCAAATTGTCATCTTTAGGGACACATAACTTGTTTTTATAAAGTAGAACACCATACTCTTTTAATTTAAAATCAAGTTTTTCTCTAATTTGAGCTTCTTTGATCAATTTCACCAACTTCTCATCTAACTTCTGTGCTTCTTTCACCTGTTCAAGTAGAACTAGTTTGACTTGCAAACAGGTAGCAATAGAGCCCTCAAAGTTAAATACAAGACAAGCATTCATGGCTCTCAATTTAACAAATAAAGGAAAGTGGCTTAGCGATAAACTAGCAAGGGATTTATGACTTAGAGCATCTACTACTATATTGTCTTTACCTGGATGATAATCGATCGTGCAGTCATAATCTTTAATGAGTTCAAGTCATCTACATTGTCTTAAATTCAACTCTTTATGTTTACCCAAGTACTTCAAACTCTTGTGATCAGTAAATATGTGACATTTTTCACCATGTAAGTAATGCCTCCAAATTTTTAAGGCAAACACTATGGCAACGAGCTCAAGGTCATGAGTCGGATAGTTCAATTCATGTGGTTTCAATTTTCGGGAAGCATACGCAACCACTTTCCCTTCTTGCATCAAGACACAACCTAAACCATGATGAGAGGCATCACTATATATCACATATTCCTTCTCTTCAGTTGGTGGAGTAAGTATAGGAGCTTGTGTTAATAAGGATTTGAGATTTTCAAAACTCTCCTGGCATTTGTCATCCCATACAAACTTGATATCCTTCCTCAAGAGTTTAGTCAAAGGGGAGGCTATAATGGAGAAGCCTTTGACAAACCTTCTATAGTATCCCACTAAACCCAAGAAACTCCTTACTTCAGTTGGAATTTTAGGTGGTTTCCATTCAATAATAGCTTGAATTTTACTAGGATCCACTTTCACACCTGCCACCGACACAATATGTCCCAGAAAGGCCACTTTACCGAGACAAAATTCACATTTAGAAAGCTTGGCATAAAGTTTCTTCTCTTGAAGAATTTGCAAAATAATTCGAAGATGCTTTCCATGATCTTTACTATTCTTGGAGTATGTTAAAATATCATCTATAAAAACCACTACAAATTAATCAAGATAAGGCTTAAACATGCGATTTATCAAATCCATAAATGTCGCGGGAGCATTCGTCAACCCAAATGGCATTACCAAAAATTCATAATGGTCATACCAAGTCCTAAAGGCAGTTTTAGGGACATCATGTTCCCTTACCCGTAGTTGGTAATACCCAGACCTTAAGTCAAATTTTGAGAAACAACTAGCACCTTTTAACTAGTCAAATAAATTATCAATCCTAGGTAGTGGGTATTTATTCTTAATGGTTACCTTATTCAGTTGTCGGTAATCAACATAAAGCCTAAAAGTTCCATTTTTTTTTCACAAATAGCACAGGAGCTCCCCGGGGGAAACACTAGGACGAATAAAATCTTTCTCAAGGAGTTCTTGTAATTGATTTTTCAACTCTTTCAATTCTGCTAGAGCCATTCGATAAGGCGTCATAAAGATAGGACTAGTTCCAGGAACAACCTCTATAGGAAATTCAACCACCCTTTCTGGGGGTAGTCCAAAATGATTTTTAGGGAAGACATCAGGAAATTCATACACCACGGGTATATCTTCAAGGCTTGGACTTTCCAGGCATGTATCAAATATATGAGCAAGATAAGCTTTGCAACCTTTTCTAACCATCTTCCTTGCCACAACCACGGAGATGATATTAGATGTCAATGATCTTTCACCTTGAACAATGATGTGTGAAGGTGAAGGAGCTTTAAAGGTCACATGCTTTGACCTACAATCAACTACCGTATGGTATCTATAAAGCCAATCCATACCGATAATGACATCATAGTCATGGAAACGTATTTCAATTAAATCAGCAGGGAAGACTAGATTTTAAATCACCAAGGGACAACCTCGATAGATTTGATTGTAAATAACTTGTTGACCCAAAGGACTTTGGACAAGCACCCCACAATCGAGTCTAACAGATTTTACATTTTTAGGAAAATCCAATGATGAGAAAACATACGAATGTGTAGAACCAGGATTAAATAATGTAACAACACATAAGTCAAATAAGTGAAAATTACCAACAACCACATCTGTTCCATCTTGGTCAGCCCTCTATCTCATCGCATAAGCTCGTGCTGTAGCTCTTGACCCACTAGCTAGATTGGCTGCACCATCACCTATTGCTTGTGTGTTTCTAGATCTTGCACCTCTATTTCTTTGAGAGAGAGTGGTAACAGGTTTTTGAACCGAGCCTTCCAAAAGTGGAGAAGAAGTGGGGTTAGGATTAGGACAATCCCTTACTTTATGATCGAAGCTCCCACAATTAAAACAAGCACCAGAAGCTCTTCTACAAGTACCAAAATGATTCTTTCCACATTGTGCACAAGTGGGTATACGAGTCTTGCCTTGGCCATAGCTTGGAGTGCTGGCAGTAAAGAAACTTGATCTATTCTGCTTATGTTGGGCTAACTTGTGAAAAGTATTAGCTTTGGAACTGTCAAACCTCCCTCTTTTTGATGGACCACCTGAATTTGCATAAGCTTTTCTGAACTTGTGTTCATTTCTACCATCTTGTTCCTTGTTGATCCTTTCCCAAGTAAGAGCAGCTAAAACTAATTTACAAAATTTTTCATGTTGTAGGACCGCTACAGATTTTCTGATAGAATCATTCAAACCGTCTTTGAATCGCCTACACTTATCTTTTTCATTATTAATAATACCCCCAGTATAGTAGGATAGCCTGAGAAACTTCTATTTATATTCAGCGATAGACATATTCCCTTGCTCTAAATTTAAGAACTTATTTTTCTTTGCATCATGATAAGCATGTGGGACATACTTCTTATGAAATTCTTTCACAAAATCATTCCAAGTAAGAACAGGAGGTTTTGCCCCGGAATTCGGTACACTTACCCACCAATCATAGGCATCTTTTTGTAATAGTGAGACAGCATACTTGAATTTGGCAACGTCTAAACACTCCAACTGCTCGAACACTCTTTCAATCCATTCCAACCACTACTCGGCATCTATAGGGTCAATAGTGCCTTCAAACTCAACTCCACCTATTTTTCTCATTTTCTCAAAGTTTATTTTATCAGATTCAGGCACTCTTCTAGCAATATGATGAAAGAAATCGGTCATTTGTTGAAAAAGGGATCAATAACGGGGGCACTATGACTCATTTGAGGGTGTGGCTTAACTCTCATACCCTAATTACTTCCCACTTCAGATCCACTTATACTAGGAGGATTAAATCAAAAAAATATTCTCCAACCCCTCCTTGTAGGTGAAGTTGGGCATTAGAGGTATTTAAACCATCACGAGCGGCTTCCATAAGTCTATTGGAAGTAAAAGATGCCACGACTTGATTTTTTCATAAGGGAAGATCGCATTGCATTAGGGACATGTACATGATGCATATGCACTATATACAAAACAATATGTAACAAAAACAAACAATATACCAACAAGTCACAATTAAAGTCCTAGAATCATAAACCTAGGCTCTGATACCAATACTTTAGCATCCCCAATCAATAGCTTACGCAAGTAGGTTGATTACCACGACCCATTATTTGGCATCCAACTCCTTCCAAATCCCTCGACCTATTTCCAACCATCGCTACTCACATAGAAATTCATAGATAACATGGATCACATGGAAATATTTTAGAAGAAAATATAAAATGAAATTTTGGGTGTTACACTTTGTGCATGTATTCAATATCAATAAGTGTAAATTTTAATGTATACATAACATTCAATTATTAAGTATCATTTTAAGAGTATTTCAAGAATTTGAAATTTAGTTTAAAAGTATTACAATTATAAATATTGAGCTAATGCTTATTTGATTATTGTTACACCCCGCACTCTTGAGCTCGGAACGTCTTCTTAAGTTCCTTAGACACTATCATGTGAGCCGTATAAGCTACAACACTATCAAACAACTCTAAGGAAAGAAGATTGTGATACCTCGCGAGAAGGGAGGTTGGAGATAGAGTCATAAGAATCCGGAAAGAGTTGGAGGCTAAGAAATGAGTCGTAGGACTCGATTTACCTACGTAAGACACTAAGTTAAGAGTCTTATACACTTAAGTTGCTTAAGGATATATCAAGCTTACGTAGTACGGATTACATAGGCTCTTAAAGTGAGACAAAATTATGAACCCGTGAGGAAGGGAAAAAGACGACGCGTGGCAGCCAATGGAGGAGCAACACGTGGCAGCACCTCAAGCAAGCAGGTGATGCACCTACTTAGGGTCAAGTAGGTGATGCAGCTGCTTGGGGGAGGTGGACCCCCGCTGCCACGTGGCAGCCCCTAATTGGCAGCATGACACGGTGGCCAATCATGGCTTGACACGTGTCATCCTTAGGGGCTGACACGTGTCACCCCTTGGGACCACATATATGTATGTATATTATGGATGTACTTCAGTATTGGGTCTTCAAACTTCAGCTTATTTATCAAATTTCCAGCAAGAAATGTGAACAAAGAACCCTAAAGCTAAGGAGAGAAAATTGCGACGGCTTGGGAAAAAAATAAGCAAAAATCAGACAGCAAGCTGCCACAACGATTCAGCACGTAAATAAAATTCCGAGGAGCGATTTCAGCAAGTTTTAGTCAATTTTGGGAAAGGTAAGTGCTTCCCCTATAATTTGAAGTTTATGACATTAAATTAGGGTGTATTACACACCTTAGGGTCTGCTGGAAGTTGAGGAAAAGGTTTGAAAAGTTCAGCGTTCGGAATAAACGAATTTGGAATCGCTATAGTTAAGTTATTGTCGAAATAAGGTGTTGTACGCGTTGGGGCTGCTGTTGGTTGTGTTGTGGCGTGTTGAAGGGTCTAAAATTTATCTAAATGAGGTGTGGAATCTGCTGGTTGCATCCACATGACCCTCCTCTTTTGCAATTAAAGAATTCGCGAAAGAAAAATTAAAAACTCTAGTTTTGGTATCTTAGTTTTGAGTGAATTATTGGGGGTTCATATTGAGTAATTTTGTCATAATATGTATATATGTGGGCTGCTGGTTGCATTGTTGGTTGGATGCAGGTTTTAAGGACATGTTTGGGATTTCGGATAGGGCACATTATAGGGGAGGTGCTGTCCGATTTTCGTTAACATCCTAACTAGTTAAGGAACTAGTCGAGAAGGCGAGCGAAAGGATGAATGTTATGAATACTCGTGGGTAGTCTAAGTTGCTGAAAAGTCCAAGGTTGTTAATACTTACATTACTTCCATGTTAAATAGGTTTCGAGGACAACGATGTGGACGTGATTAAGAGAAGTCCATACAAGGTATGTGAAGCTTTCTTTTGGCATGTTTTTGGAATTAGTATGTAGAACTATCTTTCTTTTCTTTTGGCATGTCTTAGATGTAAGTTATAAATGATATGTATATGATATGTGGGATTCAATCCATTCATAAAGCCCTGAATATAAGTCGAAACTCTTATTTACTTCTTGATGTTAGAACTCCTGCAATAGCTGAGTTGTTGCCCTTAAGTCTTTTATGTGATGAAAACTAGTACATGTAAAGCCTATTTCTTCTTTCCTTTGGAATGGCTTAATTTTAAGTTAAATGGTATATGATATAGGTTTAGAGGTAATTCCATTTATGAGCTCTGATTGTAACTCGTGACTTGTAGTTACTCCTGAATATTAAGAGTCTGAAAGTAGTCAAACAATTATTCTCAAGACTGCTATACAGTGAATAGTAAGTGGAGATACAAGCTCCTTTCCTTGAAATCTCTGGAATGATCAATGTCACTGATTACATAACTGTGTCTCTGATTGCATAACTGTGTCTTTTGATTGCATAAACCATGTTTCTGATTGCATAAGCTATATGGCATTGTCTGGATGCATGTCTATGATTCTTGAGCCCCTAACTGATGTAAGCCCTAATGACATCTAAAGGGATACCTCGGATAATTACTCCCCAGTCTTCAGGTGACGGTTCACTTGACTGTTTCATCGAGTCTTAGATAATGACTTAGTTGCATATGGTTTCTCACTACTCTACTCGTGCATACTGTAACCCATCCTTCCTCGAGTCCCATGATGGGCCGGGATATGTTATCGTGCATAGTGTTACTGCTTCTTTCACCGTGTCTCAGGCCGGATATGTATAGTTCCACGCACGAGGAGACGATGTCGTACGTGAGGTGTGATATATGTTATATGTTATGACGATATGATTATTCACCGAGTCCCGGGCTGGCTGTAATATGATAGTATATGTGGTGAAATAAGGAAGGAACACTAAGTCTCTCCTTAAAGGGCCGGGTACATATGTATATTATGATGGTACGCTATAGACGTACACCACTCCATTCACCAAGTCCCTCACTAAAGGGCCGGATACTTTATGTAGGCATGCATATGAGATTAAAGCAATACATTGTGACCCTGAGCCCCGCAGTGAACCGGGTGTGATACGATGATATACATGATAAGATGATACCGTATACGATGGTATGATACCGTATACGATGATATGATGAAATGAAATGCATTATGATATGATGATATGTGATTATGAAGAAGTGATTATAACACCAAGTTCACTAGAGGGCCAGGCACAACATATGATGATGTGTATGATTTACGTGTCCTAAGGTGCAGGTACAGTAATTCATTTAGTTATTATACTTGTCCCCTGCATCCCTATTTCAGTTATGATCTCAGTTACGATGTGTTATGCTTTCCATACTCAGTACATATATCGTACTGACCCCCCTTTTCTCAAGGGGTTGCGTTTCATGCCCGTAGGTACAGATGTTTATTCTGGAGATCCATCAGCATAGGAGTTCCTCTCATCTATGTCGGAAGTGCTTCACTGTTCTGGAGCCTAAATTTTGATGCTGGTCACTTAATGAATATATTTGTACATTCAGGGGTACGGCGGGGGTCTTGTCCCGCCATATGTTGCTGTTACTATTGTTAGAGGTCTGTAGACATATGTATATGTGGGTTTTTTATGAGTTAGTTTTGATGTTGCCTATTCGATATATTGTGAATGTTCTTGTTATAGCAGCCTTATCGGTTCGCGTGCCCTTTCGTGATATGATACAAATGAAAGAGGCTACATGTATATGAAAAAGTTTTAAACTATTGGGGTTTTTATATATAGTATCACATCACACACGGTTCAACTTAAGTGTAGTTCATAAATACGCATGAGAGGGTCCAGGTCGGAACCCAGTTGCGGCCTATGGGGTTGGGTCATGACAGAAGTGGTATCAGAGCAGTTCATCCTTGGAATGTCTACAGACCGTGTCTAGTAGAGTCTTGTTTATCGGTGTATTGTGCACCACACCTATAGACAAGAGGCTACAGGACATTTAGGATGTTACTTTCTTTCATATTTAAGATTGTGCGATAGAGCCGAGCCATAGGAAATGAAATTCCTCATACTAACCTTCAATTTTAGCAAGAAGACAACGCCGGTAGAAGGAAGTAACTGATGATATTGGATGTTATGAAGCACACAAGTAAGAAAAGACACGAAGGACCTATGTCAGATAAGGTATTGAAATGCGATTGACAGATATAATTGAAAAGTGAAAGGAAAGGTAAACAGAAAAGTATAACAGGTGTAGCTCGAGTGGACATAACAGGTAAGTTCATTTCCATATTGTTAATTGTGGGCACCCTGTGTAGATGCGATGTGAGGTGATATGACTATATATGTGTGCCCTGTGTGGCTGAGATGTTATACAATATGAATGTATATATGTGTGCCCTGTGAGGCATTATTGGTATTTTCTGCGTGCAGGTGTTGAGATAGTAAGAAATACAGAGGAAACTCTGCCCAAAATTTCCTAGAAATAAGAGGAGAATGAGATACAGGGCTACAGTATGTCTTGAAAGGTTGTCCTCGCAACCATGATGAGATTTGACTAAACAAGTATGGCTGACCTCGAGAAATAAGTTAATAGCTAAGTTAATGGCAATAGAAACTAGGAGGACGATATTGGAATAGTAGAATAAGTTAGAAAGGACCTATAAGCCAAAGAAAATGACTCAGAGAGGAATGATAGATCGGGATAAAATGAGATAGTAAGGCATTGCCTGAATTGATACATAGGGATAAACTATGACAAGTGATAGTTGAAGGAAGTAACCGTATAGTTAAGACAAGAGTAAGACAAGAGTACAAAGGGAAAAGAATTGTGACGGATATGAAGTGTTAATAAGATAGCTTGTGAGACATTAAGGACAAGACTAGCTAAGAAGGGTAAGTAACCCATAGTAAGAATCGTGAAGAAAGTCAAGCGGTATTATACTATGGGTCTGAATGCGAACAAGGTACTAGGTGAACATAATAAAAGCCATTATTAGAATAAGCAAAACTTAGTAAGGAATTAACTAGAAGGTGTGATGTGGTCCATGTAAATGGAATGTAAAGATAGGTGTGGAACGGAAAAGCAAGCTATGGAACAAATAAGGAAGATTTATCAAGTTCCATAAGGAAAGTTTCGAATAAAGGTTATATGATGACGAAAAGGATGGCTAGTGCAAGGAAATAAAGGGTAATATGGAATTTCTTACGCCCAACCAAAAATGGAAATGAGTTGAAGGAATAATACAGAAGTTCTAATAGAGGCACTCAAGATAGATGTGATTAATTAAATATAAGTATCGAACAAAAAGAGACATAGACAGTTACGAACTGGAGGTATAGTATGATGAAAAAGTATTAAGACAAGGCCACTACTACCACGAAGTTGATGTGGTTTTAAGCAGGATTAGAAATGAGCCTTAGGCACACGACAAAGGTGCAAGCTCAGGAGGCGTAAAGAAGTATGGTGTACACGTGACTCCACTCTAATAATTAGTGGTATCCACTGGAATTAAGTTAGTATAATGACGAAGCTCAAAACATGAGTCATTAAAGTATAAGTACACTCGAGTGGGGAATGTGCACCAATTATGAGCCCTCCTAATTACTGATTGGGATGAATGGAATATGGCTTTGAATGTACTGCTACATTACGGATATTACTCGAATATCAATTGTTAGATGAAATTTTATACGATACATTGCGAATACTAAAGCACCCTACGAGTATGCTAGGGTTTCCTAGAAAGGCAACCTAACGTGGGGATGATTTAACAGAAGGTGTAGATATGGTGCAGCCCGTTAGATATGTTGGAATAGAATCATTCGCGTGTAAATAGCTGAAGATATACAGAGCATGACATAGGTACACCCTAAAGGGGGGAAGTGGACAAAATAAGTACAAGCGTAACATAAAATCAACTGATGCTATCGCATGTAAATGGGGACGCTTAAACGTCAAACGAGACCCCGTAAGGGATGGACGTGATCATACCCAAACTGATGCACCGAATTCCATCAAAACTCCGAAGTTAAGCATGCTCGAATGAGAGTAGCACTGGGATGGGTGACCCCCTGGGAAGTGAGAAAGAGAACAAAACAAGTATGACAAAAAGAGATTATAAAAGCGGGTTAGTACAACGACACATATGGAACAGAGTAAGCCAAGAGCAGAAAAGATTATGACTGAAATACAATGCACCTCGTGAAAATGGCACAAGAATAGTTGTGCAACCTATGAATATTGGCATACTAAAAGCGAGGTCAAATGATTACTCGATAAAAGAAAGTCAGTAATAACAATGTGATTGCCATATTTAGAATCTATTTAGGAAAAGTGTAAGATGGTTCGAGGAAGAACTATTCAGATATAATCGGTATTAAGGATAAGAGCCATAGTGGAGCCTTGACCCCGACTAAAGGAGGTAAGCCACTAGTATAGCAACGCTAAGGAATTTTTTGGACTGCTTTATGTTCGTACACACGTTTATGTAAGGATTACAATATGATGTATGGTAATAAAACTGGAAAGAGGGTCTGAGTAAAAGAGCAAGATAGCATACCTAAGGTGTTACAAGTTGAATTAAGAGGAGTTGTATAATGGCTTAAACGAAGAAGAGCATCAGAGGCTTGATAGCCTGTTACGGTGGATGAGAATCCCGACTCGAAAGTGGAAAGAAGTTAATATGTATTATAGTACGAGCTAACCTCGCATTCTAAGGAACTGGGAGTTCATACGGGCTATGGTAGATGGGCTGACAGTATCAACCTGTTCCCCTCCAGTTAGAAAGGCATATTCAGCTGAGGGTTCTGCGAAATGACATAGAAGGGAAACAATAAGATTTCACGGAGTCCCCACATCTATTATCTTAGATAGAAAAGTTCAATTTACAGCTAACTGCTGGAAATCCTTTCGAAAGGGATTGAGGAACCCAGATGAATCTTAGTATGACATTTTGCCCTTCAATTAAAGGACAGGCCCAGATGTGATCCACTAAATTATTGATGAAGTAAAACTTATTCCGGGACAAGATATTGATTAGCAGCCTAAAGTCAGCAAGAAGGGGATACATTGATCCTTCGCAGGGCATTTTTAGAATAGATAAAGCTGCCTATGAGTGATACCTACCTTCCGATTTGAAACAATACATTCAGTTTTCACAGATCAATGCTCTGTAAGAATGGGAACGACACTCCCAGAATATTTCCCGTAGAGGAGGTCCACGTTACAGAGAGTTATCCTACGAGGGGCAACCTATCTCCATCCGGAATCAGCGGATTAAACGGGTTGCGAACTAAGAACATAGCTTCCATCAAGGTACTGTGGCGGAATAAGAATCATGAAGACATAAACTGGGAGATTGAAAAGGACATGAAACACAAGTGTCCATACCTATTCCCGACGTCTACGGATAGCCCCAGTCTTGGAACTCGTATATTAATTACTTGGATGAAAATGTATGTCATTCCAGTAGAAAGGCATCTCCCTATGATCCGTATAAAGTCTTAAGGAAAGTTTTATTCAACATTCGGGGACGAATGTTCTAAAGGGGGGAAGGATGTTACACCCCGCACTCTTGAGCTCGGAACGTCTTCTTAAGTTCCTTAGACACTATCATGTGAGCCGTATAAGCTACAACACTATCAAACAACTCTAAGGAAAGAAGATTGTGATATCTCGCGAGAAGGGAGGTTGGAGATAGAGTCATAAGAATCCGGAAAGAGTTGGAGGCTAAGAAATGAGTCGTAGGACTCGATTTACCTACGTAAGACACTAAGTTAAGAGTCTTATACACTTAAGTTGTTTAAAGATATATCAAGCTTACGTAGTACGGATTACATAGGCTCTTAAAGTGAGACGAAATTACGAACCTGCGAGGAAGGGAAAAAGACGACGCGTGGCAGCTAATGGAGGAGCGACACGTGGCAGCACCTCAAGCAAGCAGGTGATGCACCTACTTAGGGTCAAGTAGGTGATGCAGCTGCTTGGGGGAGGTGGACCCCCGCTGCCACGTGGTAGCCCCTAATTGGCAGCATGACACGGTGGCTAATCATAGCTTGACACGTGTCATCCTTAGGGGCTGACACGTGTCACCCCTTGGGACCACATATATGTATGTATATTATGGATATACTTCAGTATTAGGTCTTCAAACTTCAGCTTATTCATCAAATTTCCAGCAAGAAACGTGAACAAAGAACCCTAAATCTAAGGAGAGAAAATTGCGATGGCTTGGGAAAAAAATAAGCAAAAATCAGACAGCAAGCTTCCACAACGATTCAGTACGTAAATAAAATTCCGAGGAGCGATTTCGGCAAGTTTTAGTCAATTTCGGGAAAGGTAAGTGATTCCCCTCTAATTTGAAGTTTATGACGTTAAATTAGGGTGTATTACACACCTTAGGGTCTGGTGGAAGTTGAGGAAAAGGTTTGAAAAGTTCAGTGTTCGGAATAAACGAATTTGGAATCGCTATAGTTAAGTTATTGTCGAAATAAGGTGTTGTACGCGTAGGGGCTGCTGCTGGTTGTGTTGTAGCATGTTGCAGGGTCTAAAAGTTATCTAAATGAGGTGTGGTAGCTTCTGGTTTCATCCACATGACCCTCCGCTTTTGCAATTAAAGAATTCGCGAAAGAAAAATTAAAAACTCTAGTTTTGGTATCTTAGTTTCGAGTGAATTATTGGGGGTTCATATTGAGTAATTTTGTCATAATATGTATATCTGTGGACTGCTGGTTGCATTGTTGGTTGGCTGCAGGTTTTAAGGACATGGTTGGGATTTCGGATAGGGCACATTATAGGGGAGGTGCTGTCCGATTTTCGTTAACATCCTAACTAGTTAAGGAACTAGTCGAGAAGGCGAGCGAAGGGATGAATGTTATGAATACTCGTGGGTAGTCTAAGTTGCTGAAAAGTCCAAGGTTGTTAATACTTACATTACTTCCATGTTAAATAGGTTTCGAGGACAACGATGTGGACGTGATTAAGAGAAGTCCATACAAGGTATGTGAAGCTTTCTTTTGGCATGTTTTTGGAATTAGTATGTAGAACTATCTTTCTTTTCTTTTGGCATGTCTTAGATGTAAGTTATAAATGATATGTATATGATATGTGGGATTCAATCCATTCATAAAGCCCTGAATATAAGTCGAAACTCTTATTTACTTCTTGATGTTAGAACTCCTGCAATAGCTGAGTTGTTGCCCTTAAGTCTTTTATGTGATGAAAACTAGTACATGTAAAGCCTATTTCTTCTTTCCTTTGGAATTGCTTAATTTTAAGTTAAATGGTATATGATATAGGTTTAGAGGTAATTTTATTTATGAGCTCTGATTGTAACTCGTGACTTGTAGTTACTCCTGAATATTAAGAGTTTGAAAGTAGTCAAACAATTATTCTCAAGACTGCTATACAGTGAATAGTAAGTGGAGATACAAGCTCCTTTCCTTGAAATCTCTGGAATGATCAATGTCACTGATTACATAACTGTGTCTCTGATTGCATAACTGTGTCTTTTGATTGCATAAACCATGTTTCTGATTGCATAAGCTATATGGCATTGTCTGGATGCATGTATATGATTCTTGAGGCCCTAACTGATGTAAGCCCTAATGACATCTAAAGGGATACCTCGGATAATTACTCCCCAGTCTTCAGGTGACGGTTCACTTGACTGTTTCATCGAGTCTTAGATAATGACTTAGTTGCATATGGTTTCTTACTACTCTACTTGTGCATACTGTAACCCATCCTTCCTCGAGTCCCATGATGGGCCGGGATATGTTATCATGCACAGTGTTACTGCTTCTTTCACCGTGTCTCAGGCCGGATATGTATAGTTCCATGCACGAGGAGACGATGCCATACATGAGGTGTGATATATGTTATATGTTATGACGATACGATTATTCACCGAGTCCCGGGCCGACTGTAATATGATAGTATATGTGGTGAAATAAGGAAGGAACACTAAGTCCCTCCTTAGAGGGCCGGGTATATATGTATATTATGATGGTACGCTATAGACGTGCACCACTCTATTCACCGAGTCCCTCACTAAAGGGCCGGATACTTTATGTAGGCATGCATATGAGATTAAAGCAATACATTGTGACCTTGAGCCCCGCAGTGAATCGGGTGTGATACGATGATATACATGATAAGATGATACCGTATATGATGGTATGATACCATATACGATGATATGATGAAATGAAATATATTATGATATGATGATATGTGATTATGAAGAAGTGATTATAACACCGAGTTCACTAGAGGGCCGGGCACAACATATGATGATGTGTATGATTTACCTGTCCTAAGGTGCAGGTACAGTAATTCATTTAGTTATTATACTTGTCCCCTGCATCCCTATTTCAGTTATGATCTCAGTTACGATGTGTTATGCTTTACATACTCAGTACATATATCGTACTGACCCCCCTTTTCTCGGGGGCTGCGTTTCATGCCCGCAGGTACAGATGTTTATTCTGGAGATCCATCAGCATAGGAGTTTCTCTTAGCTGTGTCGGAAGTGCTTCACTGTTCTGGAGCCTAAATTTTGATGCTGGTCACTTAATGTATATATTTGTACATTCAGGGGTACGGCGGGGGTCTTGTCCCGCCATATGTTGTTGTTACTATTTTTAGAGGTATGTAGACATATGTATATGTGGGTTTTTTGTGAGTTAGTTTTAATGTTGCCTATTCGATATGTTGTGAATGTTCTTGTTATAGCAGCCTTATCGGTTCGCGTACCCTTTCGTGATATGATACAAATGAAAGAGGCTACATGTACATGAAAAGGTTTTAAACTATTGGGGTTTTTATATATAGTATCACATCACACACGGTTCAACTTAAGTGTAGTTCATAAATACGCATGAGAGGGTCTTGGTCGGAACCCAGTTGCGGCCTACGGGGTTGGGTCGTGACAATTATATTATTTATTAGAATGTCTATTTACATTTTGGTGCATAAAATTTACAAAAAAAATAATTATAAAAGGGCAGTGGACATAATGTTATATATCTAGAGAATATCAACATGTTATGCAACTATTTAAGATAATAAGAAGAATAAAGTAGAGAGAAGAATTCTTATTTCTCTTGAATGATTAGAGATTGAGGGATTTCTTACAATGACAGAAATTCCTTCATTTATAGGGAAATACTGACTTAGTCTCTAATTAGGATTCCTAACTTTTCTTCAAATGAGTCTACATAATAAACATTCACTATAATAAAATATGTTTATAACAAAACATCATTTTATCACTAAAAGTCTCTCTAATTTTGTCACGGCCCCGACCCGCCGTGTCAGGCACCCACACTAACCCTATAGAGGGGAACTAACACTTGCAAAATATAAACAGCTTAAGCTGTGGAAGCAGGTTTAATCAAATATATAATACTGATTTCACATAAACTCAAAAAATAATTTGGTCAACAAACTTAACATGAGCATCACATCCTAGAAATTGAAAGTCATAATATCAAAACTCTAAAACTAACAAGTCTAGAAAGGGAGTGCAACTCCCAACAAAAAATCATTAATGAATAAATCATTGTCTGAACGTCTAAGTCTCGGAAGAAAGACTTGAAATAAAAAGAGAGAGAGTTTCCAACAGTCTGAAAGAATAAATCACCCTTGAACTTGAACAAATCACTCTTATAGGTGAGGTCTCTCCGCAACCGGCTGAATATACCTTGTACTCAACAAAGACAGAGCAAGTGTAGTAGCACTACAGAAAAATAAAAAGTGTACTAGTAGGATCACATGGCTAGCCAGTAAGCGGGTCATGGACAAGTAAACCCAACATAAGAAGCACATATATGCAGAATAACTTAAATATTTTAATCTCAACAGTACTTAGCAATGACCACAATTCAACAACCTCAATATCATACAACTTCACATAAGGGTCCCATCATGGGACCTACAAATACTTAACTTGTGTCGGAATGTGACATCCTATCCAAATTTTATGTCAGAACATGACACCCAATCCAAATATGTCGGAATACACTCAATCCAATTATGTATTGAAACATGAAACCCTATCCAAACATATAAAAATACCACAATTACATTCATTAAACTTTATTTCACCAAGAACATGTTCATCACAATCAAGCCAGTAACTGATCATTTTACATAAATTCTAGCATGTTTCCCTATTCATGTACACATATGCATACCATGAAGTAATTTAGCAAGTACATGAAACCCATACAGGAAACAAAACTACCACCTACCTCGAATTCGAGCTTCAACCACTCTAAGATGCAAGAGTCTTCCCTTTTCGGGTTCATTCTGCTTGTTCTGGGTCTAAAATAGGTCACAAATATACAGAGGATCAATACAATGGCCTAATTCACATGAATTATAACATAATTCCCTTTCTAGACCAAAACCCATAAACTTAACCCTACTCTACGACTATTTTCCACCCGTACCCACAGGCCAAAACCTTCCCACAATGACCACCCATCCTAGTTTATGGGTTTTAAGGATCGAATAATGAATTTCAGGAATAAAACTATTTATGGGGTTTTTCCCATCTTTAAGTTGAGACTGTCCCACTTTGGAGGGACAATCCCTCTCTAGTGGGTTGAACAAAAACAAAGAGTTCAAAACTTGAGCTCCAAACCCCCATTTCACAACACAGCCCCTCTCCAAGATGTATTAAAGTATACCATTTTCTCCAAGTCTAATTTTAAGAATTTTACTTACCTAAATGCGATTCTGCGAATCCATAAATGCTCCATATTATTTTGGTTATTAACTTACCCAACAAAATTAGAGATTTGATCCCCCACCAATCACAAGGTTACCCTAGACCTCACCTGACTTAGAATTCGTCCAAGTTTGTCCTAGGCTAAAATTTTTCAAATTTACTACTCGAAGTTTTCTAGACCAAAATCCTTCCCCATTGACCTATCCATAATGACGAGGACAGATCATTATAATAGATACCAATTTAACCATCACTCATCCTCAAGTGACCAATAAGTAAAATCAAGGCTAGAATAGAGATAGAGTAGTACCTGTTTTGATGAACAACAGATGATACTTGTCCTGCGTATCTCTTTTTATCTCCTAAGTAGATTCCTCCACCGATCAATACTTCCATTTCACTTTAACCATGTTGATCTCTTTAGTCCTCAACTTCCGTACATCACAATCAAGGATTGCAATTGGTTCTTCCTCATATTGAAGTTTATTGTCTAACAACACCAAATACCATTTAATGATGTAGTCCCATCTCCATGGTACTTTTTTAGCATTGACACATGGAACACCAACTTTACCCCAGATAGGCTAGATGGTAAGGCCAACATGTATACCACTAGCCCAACAAAGTCAAGAATTTCAAAAGGGCCAATAGGACTAAGCTTACCCTTTTAGTGGGTAACACCTTTAGAATCACTTTCTCACCAGCCTCGAATACCATATCCCTTGCTTTACGGTCAGCATACTCTTTTTGACGACTTTGAGCCATTAGAATCTTATCTTGGATGCTCCTTACCTTATCCTAAGCATCCATCACTAAATCTACCCCAAAGGGCTCCACTTCTCCATCTTCAAACCACCCTATGGGAGACTTGCATCCCCTCCTGTAAAGGGCTTTAAATGGTGCCATCTAAATAAAAGAGTGGTAATTATTGTTGTAGGAGAACTCACACAAAGGAAAAAACTTATCCCAATGTCCCCCAAAGTGGATCACACATGCCCTCAACATATCTTCCAGCACTTGGATAGTCCTCTCTGATTGCCCATTTGTATGTGGATAGAATGCCATGCTAAAAGTGAGTTGAGTTTCCAACTCTTTATGCAACTTTAACCAAAATTTAGAGGTAAACTACATTCAACAGTCTGAACTAATAGAAAGTGGCACCCCATGCAGCCTTACTATCTCTTTCACATAAACCATTGTCAACTATTTTGCATTATAGTTCACTCTAATCAAAATAAAGTGTGCTAACTTTGTCAACCTGTCAACCACCACCCAAATGGAGTCATACTGACTTTGGGAAGTCCCGCTAAAAAGTTCATGGCTATTCTCTCCCACTTCTATTCTGGAATAGGCATTCTTTAAAGTAAACCTGTAGTTCTTTAATGTTCATATTTCACCTGCTGGCAGTTCTGACACATGGCTACATATTCAGCTATGCTTTCTTCATACTCGTCCACCAATATAGACGTTTCAAGTCTTAACACATATTAGTTATTCCAAGGTGAATTGAGTATCGCGAACCATGTGATTCAGACATAATTTTTTAAATAATGCCATCCACCTGGGGAACACAAATCCTTCCCCTAAAGTGGAGCACTCCACATGCATCAAAGTGTTGAATCTTGGGCCTTGCCCATCAACACCTTTTCTCTTATTTCATTCTAATTCACATCTTCAAACTACTTGGCCTTAATCTCTTCTATAAAAGTAGGCCTTACATCAACAATGACCATCACTCCCACCCTTCTCTAAGATGTCTAGCCTCATGAATCTTGCCTCTAAGGCCTGAATTTCGTTATCCAAGGGCCGCTTGTGGGCTCCCAAATAGGCTAGATTTCCCATGTTAACCAATTTCTGGCGTAATGCATCTGCTACCACAATAGCCTTACTGAGATGATACTGGATAGTTACATTATAGTCGTCGACCAACTCCATCTACCTCTGTTGTCTCAAATTCAAGTCTTTCTGGGTTAACACATGTTGTAAGATGTATTGATTAGTAAATAACTTACACTTAAAGCCATACAGATAATGCCTCTAGATTTTTCAGAGCAAATACTACCGCTGCCAACTTTAAATCATGAGTTGGTAGTTTCTCTCATGCACTATTAAGTGACGAAAAAAATAAGCTACGACATTATTATATTGCATCAACACAACACCCAAACTTAAATATGAAGCATCATAATAAACAATGAAGTCTTTACCTTCTACCGACAGGGTCAAAATTGGTGTTGTGATCAGAAAAGTCTTAAGCTTTTGGAATACCATTTCTGTCATGACTCAACTACATAGGCCGTGACTGGTGCCTTATTTGGGCACCCATACATACCCTTAGCCCCACTTAGCGTGTTAGCAGAATAAACAAAAGTAGAAATTGAAAAGGGCTCACTAGAGAGTGCATAAGAACAGATGTAGCACACGAGGGCCGTTAAGTCCATCATGGAACTCAAAGCCCAAAACATATATACATAATCCACATCACAAGTCTACAAATCTCTACAAAATAGTAGCCTAGTCATATGACGGGACAGGGCCCCATCATACCCTTAACCAACATGTACAAATGTACAATAGAAAATTTAGTTCCAAAATAAGGCTCTGGACAAAGGAGAATTGTCAACCAATAGGGTGGATATCCTAAGCGAGTGGATCAGCAAACCGAGCGTCTATATCTGCAGGCATGTAATGCATCCCCTAAAGAAAAGGGGGTCAGTACAGAAAATATACTGAATATGTAAAGCATGGACTGTAATAGGTAAAGTCATTACCAGAACAAAATGTGCAAAAATAAGCGAAATGTCCAGAATATCATAATGTTTATCATAAACACAGATGGTGCATGCAAAAAAACATATGTCATATCCGACCCTATTACGAGACTTGGTGAACAAAATGTGGTCGCCACCCCATCATTAGCACCACAATACAGTATACATCCAGAGTATGGAATATATCTGTAACAAATCATATCATATCAGGTGGTCATATCAGATCATATCATATTATATGTGTACATGGCAAATCATAACTCCATAAATCCTATGTATAGGTCATACCTTCCCCCTCACGTCGGGGTATGGTGAATAATACAGAGAGGTATGCACGATAACAAACCTGACTCGGGCTCAGTGAAAGAAGCATTGAGGCGTCCATGAGTGGAGTAGTAAGAAATTAAATGCAATTTAAATCATATTTGAGACTCGATGGGTACTTAAAATGAGCTATCATTTAAAAATCAAGACAGGAGTCATATCAAGTACCTTTTAAAAGTTACTATAGGTTATATCAAAATAGAACTTTGGGGAATCATATACACATATCAAGGCATAAAAACTATTTTTTGGAAAATCAAAAAGTTGGCCATGCTAGCAGCTCTACAAATAGGAATTTCCTTGGAATCATATAAAATTCATATACTTGCTTCATAAAAAACATGCAAAAAAGGAAGATTAGATTTACATATTTGTGCTTAAAATATGCAAAGAGATAGAATAAGCTTAATACACTGATGCCGAAGACATGCCAAAAGAAAGAAACATTAGCTTTACATACCTCTTACGGATTACTCTTAACACGTTTGCCTCGTCATCTCTTGAACCTATTTAACATAAAAGTAATTATAAGGTTAGTGACCTTCGACTTTACATCTTGTAATTCTACCACCAATTACCCATAGGAACCAATTTCTTATTCACCTTTCTCGACTAGTCTCGGCTAGTCTATTAGTTAGTTAGAAGTTAACAGAATTCGGGCAGCATCTCCCCTATAACTTGCCCTGTCCAAATTAGAACCTTAGAAGACATATTAACCACACTAACCAGCATCCAATACACAACCATACCACAACAACATTACCCAAAGCAAGTCCCAAACAGCCTGCTCAAAACTATGATACCAAAAGAGGGTTTTTAATCTCTATTTTGTAAAACCTTTAACTTTACGTAACGGGGGGTCGTGTGGCTGAAACCAGAAGCTACACCCCTTTTTGAACACTTTCCATCCTTGTAGAACACAATCAAACAACTTGCAATCACAACACAACAACCATAACACACTACTCGACTTCGATTTAACTATAACGACCTTAGTTTAGTTTGTTTCTAATGTCAAGCATCCTTGTGCAATTGTTATACTTCCAAAAATATATATGACGTGTAATACACTCCATAACCACACCATAAACTTCAAATTTCAAGGAAATACCTTACCTTACCCGAAATTGGCCAAAACTTGCCAAAACTCGCCTCGAAAGTTCCTTAATTGCGGCTGAAATGTTGTGGTTGTTTGCTATCCATTTTATGCTGCTCCAAACCATAAATTTACATTATTCAAACCTTCATATCATCGTGATATACCCTATATAATTAATTTATGGAAATAAATCGAGGCTTACCTTTCACTTTGGCCAAGTCGTCGCCCCTCTCTCTTAGCCTCTTAGTGTTTCCTTTTCTTTTCCTTTAAGTTCAAGGATGTTTTGTGAGAAATTCAGCCTTAAGACACATGTATATACATGTCCTTAGGAGGTGACACAAGGCATCCCCCTAGGGATGATAAGTGGTAGCCTCCTAGGGCCCCACCTCATCCATGCATCCAATCCAAAGTCGCCACAAGGCAGCGTAGGACCCACCTTAAGTAGGTGTGTCACCTACTTGGTCCAAGTAGGTGAATCACCTACTTAGTCTAAGTAGGTGCATCACCTACTTGTTTCAAGTCGGTGCTACGTCTCCTTATTTCTCTTCCATGGGTTCTTAATCTCTTCTCATTTTAAGAGCCTATGTATCCCTTGCTACTTAAGATCGATGTGCACTCAAGTAGCTTAGCTATGTAAGACTTCCAAGTCGGTGGCGTACGTGAGTAAGTTGTGTCCTACGACCCATTACTTTGCCTCTAACTCCTTTCGGATTCTTATAACCCTATTTCTAATCTTCCATCTACAGGTTTGCAGCAGCCTATACTTCTCCAACATTCATTTGGTTCTTTGGCTACTTGTTTGTGCAGGTCCACAGAGATCCAAACAAAGGGAGACAAATGCTAGAGATACAGGAGCATCACCAGCCCTCTTCAACAATCCAACCATGCCAGATTCCATCCTTTATTACCTGCATCAACCCCATTACATCCAAGCTACTTGGAACTCCTTGTTTGTTTATTTATTGGTGTGCAGACACATAATACAGCAGCAATGAAACCTTCCAAAATGCAAGGCTCCATCAGTTAAACACCCAAGCCAAGGCTACTTCTCCTACAGGTTGCAATATACAACAGCAAAAGCATGGTACAACAGGTACAACTGCTTCAACAACAATAAGAACATGAGGAGCTACAGTCACAACAATTCGTCTATCCACAGCAATTCTACAGTAACCACAGCAACTTGGGGAATTCCAGTTCTGTTTGTGGATCTTTATTTTTGGTCTTGTTGGCTTGGTTTTATGCATTTGCAGGTAGCTGGAGATACACTAAATCAAGTAACATTTGGGGATACAATCCTCAATACACAACACCTCCAACAACATGCAGCACCCAAGAAGCTTGCAGAACTGCAGCATGAATCAGCAGAATTGCACCTCTTAATATGCATTTCTACTACAGGATACTACAGCTTGCACAAGCATGATACTCTACATAGCTGCACACTAAATAAAGGCAACAGGAAGTTGAAGCCTCCTTTAAACCTCCTACAAGATTGCAGTTGGATCTCCAAGCAGCAGTTCAGTCACAGCTGCACCACTTACATCTGCAACATACAGCAGCTCAGGACCATGTCATCCTCTACAACATCTCCAAAGCTGTTGATTAATACAGCTCCAAAGAGGCTGACTGATACACTTCTTTCCATTTTTCATCCTCTATAGCTACTATAATCATGATATTGGAGTTGATGCATCTCTCAATTTGGACTTACTTGGTATGACAAGACTAAAAGGGCAAAGATTAATAGAACTTCCTCATCCCATGTGAGATAGAAGTTTCATATACTTGTTCTGCTTCAATTTAACTATGTGATTTATCGCGTAATTGAATAGGACTAGTGTAGGTTACTTTTTTGTTTTCTCATGGAAGGGGAGAGTCTCCTTGTACCGGGAGGAGTCCTCTCATAGGTTTAATGCTTTCTAGTTTTAGTTAGCCTTTTTTTTGTAACGGGAATGAGTTAGCCGACCTTAGTAGGTTAGCCGACTTATGAACCAACATAGGATCGAAGGTAAGGTTTATGTCCCCCTCCATTTATTTTATTTATGTTAAGGCTTGGGGGTGCTGCTCAACCCCTGACTGTGCACGAGAGGTGGGAGCCTTGTGTAGGGTCTGTTCCCCCCAAAAAAATATATATTATTGGGGTATCTCATTCTCCCCTCCTTAGAGTTGTTTGATAGCGTTATAGATTATCCGACTCACATGACGACTTCTAAGAAACTTAAGAGCCTCCCCAGAAACTTAAGAAGCTTAAGAAGTGTTCCAAGGTACCAAAGTACGGGGTGTAATAACTTTGCACTTGTCAGTCCACTCGAATGGCACCACTATTTTAGTCAGCCTGGTTAAATGAGTAGCGATAGAAGCAATATTCTTCACGAACCGACGATAATAACTAGTTGGTCCCACAAAACTTCAAATCTTGATCACAGAACTAGGCCGAGCCTAGTTCTTAACTGCCTCACTCTTTTGAGGGTCTACCATTACCCATTCATTCAAAACAACATGGCCTAAAAAGGCAACTGAAGGCAACCAGAATTCACACTTGGATAGTTTCGCATACAACTTATGTCTCCCCAAAACACCTAAGATAATTCAGAGATGGTCTGCATATTCCTATTCACTCTTAGAATACATCAAAATATCAACTATAAATATGAGCACAAAAGAATCCAATAACGGCTTGAATAACCCATTCATCAGACTCGTGAAGGCTACAGGTGCATTGGTCAGCCCAAAAGACATCACCAAAAATTTATAGTGCTCATACTTGGTTCTAAATGTTGTTTTGGGCACATCCTTATACCTAATTTTCAACAAATGGTAGCCAGACCTGAGATTAATTTTTGAGAAGACTGATGCACCTTACAACTGATCAAAAAGGTCTTCAATACGTGGAAGGGGATATTTATTCCAGATGGTAACCTTATTTAGTTGTCCGTAGTCAGTGAAAATTCTCATACTACCATCATTTTTCTTAACAAACAACACTGGAGCACCCCACAGAAAGGCACTAGAATAGATGAATCTCTTATCAAAGAGTTCTTGAATTTGAGCCTTAAGCTTTATCAACTCTGTCGGATCCATATGGTAGGGAGGAATAGAAATTGGATGAGTGCTCGACTCTAATTCAATGTAAAAATATATATCTCTATCAGGAGGCATGCTAGGAAAGTCTGAAGGAAACACTTCTAGAAATTCATACACTACCGGGATAGATTTGATAGAACTAGATTCTACATCCACATTTCGAATATGGGCCTGATAGGCTAAACAACCCGCCCTACATTTTTCTAGTCTAGAGAAAAGATATAACCTTAGATGGCTTAGGCTTGTACACCTCTTGCCACTCTAACCTTTCTCTCTCCGAGATCCTTAGAGCCACAGTTTTTGCATTACAATTAAGTACAACAAAATTAAGGGATAACCAATTCATTCCTAATATTACATCAAAATCAGTCATGTCTAAAATCACAAAGTCAATCGAAGTTTGGAATCCCATAAACATCACAAAACAAGGACGATAAACATGAGTAACTATGCGTAACTCTAGAATAGGGGTAGAAGAATGAACAAGGGAATCTAATATATCACACAGTGCATCAAAACCCAAGGCATATTTTACAGATACATAAGAGTAAGTAGACATCGGATCAAATAAAATAGGAGCCATCTAGTAATAGAAAAGAATAGTACATGTGATTACTGCGTCAGACGCCTCTACCTTTGTCTTGCCTAAAAATGCATGAAACTGAGTTCGGACATCCGAAAAGGCCACCTCCCTGCTTGGTGGCCTGCTCCTCGACTTGCACTACCATTACCTCATCCCCCATGGCCTAACTGATTTCCTCCTCGCCCACCCTGTGTATGTTCTCTACCATTGCCTTCCCCAGCTATGAGTACTACTTCTCTGGCCTGTTGGTGTGCTGAAACTGTCCTATGGGGTAAAGAAATTCTCTCCTTATATGCCCTGGCTCTCCACAATTGAAACAGCCACGATCAAAAGATGACCTACTCCTAGGAACGATGCTCCTTGACCCTCATGGGACAGATGTTGCTATGGAGTACCTGAAAAACTGGCAATAGAAGCAGAAGAGCTGACTGAATCAGCTGGGCTGCAATTATCGACCTTCCTGAACCTCTAGAATAGGATTCCTTAAAATTAGCCAAAGCCTTGGCCTGCCTATCTCTCCTCACACCTTCTACTTTTTTCACAAAGTCAGTTACTTCGTTGAAATTCCTGCCTGATGAAGTCATGTTAACTAACAGAACCTACAATTCGGGGTTCAACCCCTTCACAAATAACTAAATCCTCTCTTTCTCTGTAGTTACCAGTTGAGTAGCATTTCTTGATAGTGCATGAAATTTGGCATCATAATTAGCCACTAACATACCTTCCTGCTCTAGTGCCATAAACTCATCCTTCTTGTGGTCCCTCAAGGTAGGTGGCACATATTTTTTCGAGAACAGACCATGAAACTGAACCCAAGTAAGTGGAGGAAACACTGGTGAATGACATTCTACATAAGCCCTCTATCACTGTTTGGCCTCACCCTACAGATGAAATGTCAAAAATTCCACTCTATATTGGAGTACAATCCCCAACTTATACAACCTCTTGTAGTAATCAAGGATGAACTCATAAGCATCCTCTTTCTCAGTACCATGGAAAACTAGAGGCTTGAGCTTTAGAAACTTGGTGAGCATGTCATGCTTAGTGCCGATCATAATAGGACCCATAAGTGGTTTAAAGAAGGCATTAGTTCCTACCACCTAAACTACCAATGGAGCAGCAGAAGCTAAAGGATGAGCAATAGTGGATTGTGATGCGTACATGGTAGGAATGGATCCAATGCCAGCCAACCCTCTCAAAATGACCATGACCTACTGTTCTAAAATAAGGTCTAGAGAGGGAAGACCGACAGCCTCAGTTTGGTTGTCTTCAACTTATTCAGTATTCTTTTCCTCTCTAACATGTACATCTTTCTCTAACATATTTTGAGGAGTGGGAGGGGTCTCACCTACTCGCACCTCTTCAACTGGAACTTCCACCCTGGCAGGTGCTTCTCTCCCTTGCCCTCTACCATATCTCCCTCTCCGGCCTCTACCTTTGTCATACCCTCGAACGGCTGGCTCCTCCTCTAGCTCAACTAGAGCTATGGGACTAACACCATTATAGAGAGTATTAACCATCTACCGAAAAAAAGTGAAAGAAGTTAGATACCAATTTTGATCACCAAATACTAATTGGAATCAAGTTATAGCATGAGAAAAAGAAGATAGAGAAACTTTTCCTAATGCAGTGTAGCCTCTCAAATAAAAGTACAGACGTCTCCGTACCATTTTGCAAGACACTACTAGATGCATTTTTGTACAATGAGACCAACGAACGTATGGCTTTGATACCAACTTTTTCATGATTTTGACCCACCGTGACTGGCACCCACACTAACCCTCTGGTGGTAGAACCATTTCTATAGCCCAAACTAATAATACTTCTGAAATATAAACAACTTAAGATGCGATTTAATAAAATACTAATACTGAATTCCCATAAACTTAGAAAATAATCTAGTCAACAAACTTAACACGTGAAAAATATTCTCATAAATAAAAGTCATCATACCAAAACTCTAAAACTAACAAGTCTACAAAAGGAGTGCAACTCCCAATAGAAAATCATTAATGAATAAACTATTTTCTAAACATTTAATTCTCAGAATAAGGACTTGAAATAAAAAGAGAAAGAGTTCTCGGTAGCCTGAAAGAATAACTCACCCTTGAAATCGAACAAATCACTCCTCTAGGTGAGGTCACTCCACAACCAGCTGAATATATACTGTACTCAATAAAGATAGAGCAAGTGTAGTGGCACTACAAAAAAATTAAAAGTGTACTAGTAGGATCATGCGGTTAGCCAGTAAGCGAGTCATGGACAAGTAAACCCAACATAAAAAGCACATATATGCAGAATAACTTAACCATTTTAATCTCAACAGTACTCAGCAATGACCACAGTTCAATAACCTCAATATCATACAACTTCACATAAGGGTCCCACTGTGGGACCTACAAACACTTAACTTGTGTCGAAATATGACATCCGGTCCAAGTCTTGTGTCGGAACGTGACACCCGATCCAAATGTGTGTCGGAATACACTCAATCCAATTATGTATTGAAACATGACACCCGATCCAAACATATAAAAACAACCACAATTACATTTATTAATAGACTTTATGTCACCAAGAACATGTTCATCATAATCAAGCTAGTAAGTGATCATTTCACATAAATTCTAGCATGTTTCCCTATTCATGTACACATATGCATATCATGTAGTAATTTAGCAAGTACATGAAACTCATACAGGAAACAAAACCATCACTGTAATGACCCATTAGGTTATTTTGAGTGCTAGAGTTTTTATTTAATAAAAGACTTATTCCATAAATTTTTAATGGATATTTTGGACTATTTGATAACTGCGATTATTTAGTTGAAGGGTAACTTTAGATAAATAATTTAACTATTGGGCTAATACCAACTATCCCATATTTATTAAAATAAAATAGAATAGGGTTTGATATTTCTTTTATCAACTGCTATGCATCAAAGGAGAAGGGAACATTTTTGCAGGTATCATCCTTCGCCTAAATCGTTTCTTTACAAATATAGGTGGTCACCTTATTGTCATTAATATGTTGGATAAATGGAAATTTTGTTTGGTGTGTGTGTTACGAAATATTGTTGTGGTATGTGTGTTACAGAATAATGCAGTGGTGATGGCTAAAAATTGCTTAAGGAATTGAGGGTTAGGACTAATTAGAACGATAATGATAGCAAGATTAATAAGCACTAGTAAATTTTGAATTGGGTTTATAAGGGTTGGAGCAATTTATATAGTTCTAGTTGTGGTGTGTTGATATAGGAGACAAAACGTGAGTAGCCAATATGGCCAATGATTGAGCATTAATGGACGGTTATGATCCAATCACTGGAAAACATGATATGGTGTAGGATGAATCCAAGCATATACATTCATACATAGATATTTGAAGATTTACCTCTGAGGTTCTATGGTTTAAGTATTCTTACGTAATTTGGCTTTGTTTCTTATAATTAGCACATTATAATTCATATTTTGATATATTGAGATATAAAATTAAATATTAGGTGTAGTGTATTATATGAATACCATCAAAGTTATGTTATTCTGAGGAATTAAGACTTCAACCTAGGCTTGAGATTAGAAAATTAATTATAGTAATATGGGTGTCTACGGACTTGTATACTTATAAATATTATATATTTGATTGATTGGAAAGGTTCTAGGGCATTGTATAAAGGAAAGACATTAGTGGATTAGCTTGCTTGACTTTGGTTCTTCGGTTGAGGTAGGTTATGGTTTATTCTATTTTACAGATAGACTTTTAATAGTAATTGATAGTCGTTGAGTAGTGTGTGATATTTTCTATACATTTAATTATTGTGGTTTGGATGGTTGATATATTGTTGTGATTGATTTGTAATTCCAAGATCGTGAAATCCATAATTTTGAACTTTTTCAATCAAAACTGATGTCTTGAATAAAGAAGGCTTGATGAAATATTATTAATAAAGTGGAAAGTGATAATGAAGAATGATAAATTAATTATATTTAGATAGAGTATCACGAGCCAACACTATATATTTAGATTGGGTGTCATGAGCCGACACAGTATATTTGGATCAGGTGTCACAACCGATATGATATATTTAGATCAGGTGTCACAAGCCGACACGATATTATTGAATTGGGTGTCACATTTCAACACAATAATATTAAAGGAAAACATATTAAATTGACTTAATACAATCCAATCTCAAATAACTCATTTCTAAAAAGACTGTGGTATGGAGGCTTGAGTCCTCATGTGTACTCTTGATATTGTTGACTGATTATATAATTGCTCATTGTGTTGTCACTTGATCTTGATTTTTTTGTTTGCCACCTGTTAAGTGCTATGGTTGATTTTCCGCTATTACTTTATGCATATTGATTTCTATTTTGAGTCGGTGAATGATATCTACTCAATACATATTGTCTTGTACTGACCCCTACTTGTATTTTTCTTTCTTTTATTTTATGGAGTGCAAGAGTGTTCCATCGACTTTGACTCGACCTCAGCTCTAGCCAGTATCCAGCATATCATGTTCTAGAGTGAGCTACTCCTTCTAGCTTGTGTTGGATTCTCTCAGTCATGGAATGATATTCTTAGTTTTCGAACACACTATGTTATATATTTATTCTGTATTTGATATTTTTATACTTAGTATTTAGAATTAGATTTTCTTGATGTGATGGTTTTTATATTTTGGAGAACGTTATGTAATAGACTTTAGAGACTTTTGTTATTTCTTACTTTCACAAATTGAGCTTTCACATTTTTATTGTCTTGCATAAGTTGAATAGCTATCATAAGTTGGGGTTTGTATCTTTGGTTCTTCCACTTAGGATTTTAAGTGTGGGTGTCAGTCATGACTCATTTTGAGTCGTAACAAATTTGGTATCAAAGCTTTAGGTTAGGTGATCTCATCACACAAGGACAAGTCTAGTAGAGTCTTACAAACTGGTATGGGGATGCCTTTACTTTTCTTCGAGAGGCTACAGGACCTTAGAAAAACTCCATTCCTCCTTTCTTTCCTGCTATTACTAGAATCTAATTTTTATCTAGGTGATACAAATTGGTATCTCACCTCCTTCACTCTATTTTTGTAAATGTTCATAACTAGATTAACAATAATGCCTAACCCAGTTGTTAGGGATGTAGCCAGAGGGAAAATTGTAATGAGAGGCCATGATATAGGTCGTAGGAAAAAGCCCACCAGGGGGAAAGGTTAGGTATTTGGGCAGCGTCTTCTGGCGTCTTCTTGGAGAAGTATATCCCCCGAACATTGAGAGAAAAGAGGTGAGATGAGTTCCTAAATATAGAGTAAGGGAAGATGTCTGTTGCAACCAATGAGGCCAAGTTTCATGCCTTATCTAAATATGCTACTCCATTTTGCTTCTATCCGGAAGAGCATATTTTGCTGCTTTGTGAAATGATTAAGGTCATAATCTCTATTGCAGCTTTATAGATTGAGTGTATATCAAAGAGGGTCATGAAATAACTACTACGATGGTATCGATGCTTACTTGGTTAGAGTTATGGTTTGTGTTACTTCTGCTTGCGACCTGATCTATGAAAAAATACATATCGCTTAGGCTAGAGATAAAATGGATTAGATAATATTTTGCATCTATTCAATGGGTAGAAGTGTGTGGCCTATTTGGGTATGATCTTCTCGACGGGTATGTTGTATTCTAGTGGTGGATCTAACATACTTTCACAGTGTGGTACTAGTGGTGTATGAAAATGGATACGTCGATTTTCAAGTGCGAATACTAACTACTTAAGGAGTTATCAGTTGTATCATATGCTCATATAATGAGATTTGATGTTGCAATCACAATTGAGAAACCAACTATTTTGTTACTACGATCACTTGGATAAAGGCAATTGAAGATCGTAGTAAGAATGTGCGTATAAAATTGGGTTAGTCCTTTGGATTTGATTGGTATAGCTGGATTTGAGGTATCATGTCGATGACAAGGTTGACTTATGGTGATGGTAAGGGCTACTGAGCATAATGATAATAAGAGTTAGTGATAGACTGTGATTGTGATGCAACTATATGATAAGAATTTTTAGTTAAATAGATTCGATCTAATAATAACGACTTGCGAGTATCTAAGGTTGTATTTTGATACTATTTGGTGAGTAGCATGTTAGAATGAAAAGTTATAGGATGTGTTGAGATATTACTTGAATAGAATAGTAAGGAGCTAGACTCACAAATGGAAATAATTAGTGGGATATAGTTTAACCTTCGGAAGAAGGCGAGAACAAGGACAGTTTCTCTGATTGCAAGACCAAAGATATAACTTCAGAGAGAGTAAGGAATTGGATTCAGAGACATGTGGTTATATCTGTTTTTCTCTGGTTATGATGATAGTGTTACGTGTCATTTATATGGGTTAAAAACTATTGGAATATCAGATAAAGACACTCAATTTACTTCTAACTTTTGGAGGATCTTGCAGGCTGAGTTATGTACTATATTGGATCTTAGTACCACATTTCATCCTCAGACCGATGGGGAGTTTGAGTAGATAATTCAAGTACTAGAGTATATGCTTCATGCGTGCGTGATAGATTTTGGTGGTAATTGGGATCAGTTCTTACACTTGGCAGAATTTTCGTACAATAATAGACATCACTCGAGTATTGATATGGCTCCATTTGAGGCATTGTATGAGAGGAGATATAGACCTCCCATTAGTTCATTTGATGCATTTGAGGTCAAACCTTGGGGAACTGATCTTTTGAGAAAATCATTAGCGAAGGTGAAATTCATTGAGGAGAAACTTCTAGTAGCTCAGAGCAGGCAGAAAGAGTATGTAAATCGAAAGGTCAGGAATATGGTGTTTATGGAGGGGGCAAGTATTTTTGAAAGTTTCACCCATGAAGGGTGTGGTGAGGTTTGGTAAGCGAGGTAAGCTCAGTCTGAGCTATGTCGGACAATTTTATGTTCTTGAGAATGTTAGCTAGGTGGAATACGAATTGGCTTTACCTCCAGGTTTGTTCGGAGTGCACCCAATGTTTCATATATCTATGCTAAAGAAATATCATGGTGATGAAAATTATATTATTCGCTGGGATTCTGTCTTACTTAATAAAAATTTATCCTATAAGGAGGAGCCTATAGCTATTCTAGACAGGGAGCTTCATAAGTTGAGGTCAAAGGAGATTGTATCTGTGAAGGTTCAATGGAAGAGTCATTTGGTTTAGGATTCCACTTGGGAGACTGAGGCGGATATGCATAGAAGATATCCACATATGTTCGCCGAGTCAGGTATTCTTTTCTACCCTCACTCTTCTTTTGACCGTTCAGGGACGAACGGTGGGTAAATTGGTATCTATTATAACGATCCATTAAGTTGTTTTGAGTACTAGAGCTTTTTATTACATAAAATACTCATTCCATAAATTTTTAATGCATATTTTGAACTATTTGATAACTATGACTATTTAGTTGAGGAATAACTTTAGATAATTAATTTAACTATTGGGATAAAGTGGTAATTTATTCAATATCCTATACCACCTATCCCATATTTATTAAAATAAAGTAGAATAGGGTTTGATATTTTTTTGTTAACTGCTACACACAAAAGGAAAAGGGAACGTTTTCAGAGGTATTATCCCTTCGCCTAAATCATTTCTTTACAAATATAGGAGACAAAAAGTGAGTAGCCAATATGGCCAATGATTTGAGCTGTGATGGCTAGTTATGATCCAATCACTGGAAAACATGATATGGTGTAGGATGAATCCAAGCATATACATGCGTACATAGATTTGTGTGGCTTTAATCTGAGGTTCTATGGTTTAAGTATCATTATGTAATTTGTCTTTGTTTCTTATAATTATCACATTATAATTTATATTTTGATATATTGAGATATGTAATTAAATATTAGGTATAGTGTATTATATGAATATCATCAAATTTATGTTATTCGGAGGAATTAAGACTTAAACCTAAGCTTGAGATTAGGAAATTTATTAGAGTAATATGGGTTCATGAGTCGACATGATCTACTTAGATCACGTGTCATGAGCCAACACAATATTATTGGATCGGGTGTCATATTCCAATATAATATTATTAAAGGAAAACATATTAAATTGACTTACTACTACCCAACCTCAAATAACTCATTTCCCAAAAGACTGTGGTGTAGAGGCCTGAGGCCTCATGTGTACTCTTGATATTGTTGACTGATTATATAATTTTTCATTGTGTTGTCACTTGATCTTGATCTTGTTGTTTTCCACCTGTTAAGTGCTATAGTTGATTTTTTGCTATTACTTTATGCATATTGATTTCTATTTTGAGTCAGGCGATGATACCTACTTAGTACATGTTGTCATGTATTGACACCTACTTGTATTTTTCTTTATTTTATTTTGTAGAGTGCAGCGAGTGTTCCATCGACTTCGACTCTACCTCAGCTCTAGCCAGTGTCCAGCATATCATATTCTAGGGTGCGCTATTCCTTCTAGCTCATGTTGGATTCTCTCGGTCATGGCATGATGTCCTTAATTTTTGGATACAATATGAGGAGAGCCTTAGGGTACACTCACTTCTGCATTTTTGTTTAGGTTCTCGAGATTCAAGCAGTTGATCCACTCGACCGTGTCTTAGGCTTGGTCGTCGCAATAAGACAGAGCGGTTCCCTTGAAATAAATAAGGGCACCCGCGGGTCAAAGAAGACCAATAAAATCTCAATTCAGCATAAGCAAGGGATGAGCTATTCGGAAGAGAATACAGAGAATCCGCGAGGAGCTAGAAAAAGACCGCTGTTTATTTATTCTGGTATTTGATATTTCCAGACTTCGTATTTTAGAATTAGATATCCTTGATGTGATGACTTTGATATTTTGGGGAATGTTATGTAGTAGACTTTAGTGACTTCTGTTATTTCTTACTTTCATAAGTTGAGCTTTCGCATTATTATCGTATTTCATAAGTTGAATAGCTAATATATATTGGGGTTTGTATCATTGGTTCTTCCGCCTAGGAGGTTAAGTGTGGGTCTCACTTATGGTTCATTTTGGGTCGTGACAATCACCTACCTTGAATTCGCGCTTCAACCACTCTAAGATACAAGAGTTTTTCCTTTACGGGTTCGTTTTGCTTGTTATTGGTCTAAAACAAGTCATATATATACAAATGATCAATACAGTGGCCTAATTCACATGAATTATAATATAATTCCTTCCTAGACCAAAACCCATGATCCTAACCCACCTTAGGGCTATTTTCCACCCTTACCCAGGCCAAAATCAAAAAATTCTTTCACATCTGATTCTTTCTGAGTTTTTTTTTCAAACAAAACCCTTCCACAATGACCACTCATCCTTGTTTATGGGTTTTAGGAATCAGATGATGGCTTGTGGGAGTAGAATTCTTACATCAAGCGTGAAAACCGTGGAAAATGATGAAAATCGCCTTAGGTCGCCTCCTAACGTCTTAAGAATAGTCTTTGCAGAATAAAACCATATCTTGGGTTTTTTCCGTCTTTAAATTGCAGTTGTACCGCTTTGGAGTGGCCATCCTTCTCTAGCGGGACAATTCTCGCTCTGAAGAGTTGTATGGAAACAGATAGTTCGAAACATGAGCTCCAAACCCCCATCTCACAACACAACCCCTCCCCAAGACGTATTAAATTATACCATTCATGCCAAGTCTAATTTCGAGAGTTTTACTCGCGTGAATGCGATTCTTCAAAGCCTTAAATGCTCCATATCATCTTGGCTATCAGCTTATCCAACCAAATTAGAGATTCGATCCCCCACCATTCACAAGGTCACCTTAGACCTCACTTGCCTCAAAATTCGTCCAAGTCTGGCCTAGGCTAAATTTTTTCGAATTCACTACCCAAAAATTTCTGACCCAAAATCCTTCCCCATTGACCTATCCATAACAAAGGGGATAGTTCATTATAATTTTTTATTTTTTTACCAAGATAGTTAAATAATATTACATTAATTTATTTTAATGTCTAGGCGTGCATTTATAGATGTGTTGGCATGCCTTTGATTATCACATTAATTTGCTATCGCTATTGTTCTTGTCTTGTATAATTTGCATCGCTTTTTTACCATTATGCTATATATATTATTTTTCTCTTACTTGGGACTATGACTTTCAAGCCGAGGATCTTTCGGAAACAGCCTCTCTATTTCCATAAGGTAGTGATAAAGGTCTACATATATCTTACCCTCCTCAGACCCTACTTGTGAAATTTTACTGTGTATGTTGTTGTACAAGATATCCTCTAGGGTCTGGACAAACTATTCCAATCCCAATATAATTAATTGGACGAGTTTTTATTAATCATACTTCACGCCTACGGATTGATTAAATAAAAGATTTATATAAAATCAACATTATTGATAATTTTAAAATTCTGAAATAGTAGAAACGTGGATTTTAAAATGAATAAAAATATTGTTTATAGTTTGATTTTAAAATGCTTTTATCATCACTATTTTGATCCAGAAATGCCCTTATTTTTATTTAATGGGTCAAAAATACTTTTTTCAAATAAATATATTATTTATTTTCTTTTTGAGCACATTTTTTTCCTAATAATATTTCTTTTATTAGCAAATATTTATTCTACTTCAATTAGAAAAAAAATTAAAATATTTTTTATTTTATTATAATTATTTTCTATCGTTATTTGAATAAAAACTAATGATAGATTTATTATGATCTTATACATATGGCATATATAATCCGTTAAAACTTAGAGTATACGAAATTATTTTATTTTAATTGATAAAATGAGATTAGGAAGAATAAAATAATGCCCTACATTTTTATTACTTAAAGTGATTTAAGAAGAAAGAAAACAAGAATAGAGTTTTTTAAAAGTAATATTTTTATAAGGAACAAGATTTGTTTTTTAAAAAGAAATATATTTATTCGAAAAAGGGCATTTTTGCCCCATTTTGTAATAATAGGGGCATTTCTGGACCAAGATATTGATGGCAAGGAAATTTTTGAACCAAATATAAATGGGGGAATTTTTATTCATTTCAAATAGTTTAAGGGTATTTTTGACCCATTTCCCAATATTTAATGGTAACTTATACTACAAGAAATAGGCTTATTAAAGACCAATATAGTGGTGGAGTAAAATTCTGGTTGCTAAAAGTATATTTTTAGGGATGAGATCTTTAACTGGTCTATCTTTAACTGGTCTGTAATTCTAGTCTTATTTTTTAAAATGACGAAGGGATACAATCTCGTTACTAAAATTGTGAATGGGACTCCATGATCTTTCAAATTTTCGAATGAAACTCCAAGTTATCAGCTATTAAGATTGCAAATTACGATCTATAACAAAAAAATGAATATGAAAAAGAGAAGAAGATGATAATGTTCCAATGAACACATATATAAACAGAAGATTTAGATAAATTTGATAAATTTATACTTACAAATATAAAATGACAATTTGTAATTCATAATCAATAAAATTAATTTAATAGAAAAAGGATATCTGAAACCTGAAAATCACAAAATTATGTTGGAGACTCAATAACAAAAGTTACCTGCAAAAAGAAAAGGACTCTATGCATGATAAAATACTAGTATGACGTTTGATCACAAATTGAATTCAAATGCAATTGGAACTATTCTTCATAATAGAGGGGCCAACTATATACCAAAAATCGTCAAATAATAGGAATAAACTTAGTTGGATAGTTATAATATTAGCCAATCCACATAACTAAGATTTTGCAGACAAGTGAGAATGGAGTGTACAAAGATAAACATTTTTTTTTGTCATGGCGGCACTGATAATTTTACTATTGTCGTTTAAAGCTTAATTTCATTGTTAAGGCAAGTATGACCCTTTTGCGTGAATATAATATTCCATATATTATAACTATTGAGTTTAAGTGAAGTGTGAATGGGAAATAAGAATTGAGAAATGTGGGGGAACCAAATGAAGAAAAAATGAAAAGTTATTTCTCCCTCATTGATAGAAGAAAGGAAAAGTTTTGTCCTTATATTAGGAAACACTTTCTTTAACTCACAAAGGGTTAAGTAAATGGTGCCCCCTCGCGTCGTCATCATCGCTCGGCTTCGGCATGTGATTGATTGATAATTTTTCCTCATTGATTAATTTCCTTTTTTTTAATATTAATGCATTAATTATTTATTAGTTAATTAATTTATAGAATTAATCTGAATTAATTAAATAGCGAAATTAATAACGAAATTAACTAATTCGCAAACTGATATTAATTTGAAATTGCGAATTTGAAAAGGACTTGTTCCTTCCGAATAGGTATTTCCATTCGCAGAAGGGACCTGTTCCTTCCGAACAGATCCTTCCCTTCGCAGATTTAGAAAGTACTCGTTCCTTCTGAACATACTCCTCTTCCCCAAAAAAACCTTGTTCGCTATAAATAGAGAGGTCTCCTCTCAGTTTTGATCATCGAAAAATTCCTTCTCTTCTACATATATTTTCTTATAAAAAAAGTTGTGTCTTTACGTAATCACGTTGCTGTTTTCTGAGTTCGTTAATATTATCAAAGTTTGAGGTACTGCTACTTCTTTAATGTTCTATCCATTTTATCTTGGGAGAAAATAATTCATAACCTTGGGTACAGTGAGGGGATTAAATTCCTTAAGGACACACAGTGAATTCAGTGGGCTCAGATATTATTTTACTTTTCATAGTTAGTGTTTCTAGTTTACTAACCTTAATACAGGAGATAACGAGATTAAGGAATTTAACTATTTTTTTTTGTATCTTATGGTTCTGGAGATTAAAACCTTTATGATTTTCTACTCTATCTGAATTTAAAACTGATTTGAAGAATATAAAAACTTCATCAGTATTCAAGATTCATTCGGTTAATGATTGGAAGAATATAAAAACTTCATCGTTAAACTAGAAATAAGTTATATATTTTTTCTTCATCTTATATTTTGTTTGGGGGCTGGAGACTAAAATCGAAAGTCTTTCTACTCCAGTGATTAATTTGGTTGGAAGAAATAAAATATTCATCAAGTTAATTAAGTTTTTGTTTTTTTCATTTTGAAGAATATAAAAAAAAACTTCATCGAGTTGAACAAAAATTCCTATTTGGTTATTCTGTTGTTTAACACTACTTTTGTTTTGTCAAATAGAATGGGAGATACAAATGTATCAAGTTTTGAAGCAAACACAAAGCCTTCAACCAGTAGAACACCAGTTTCTACAGCAATGGCTACTGAGAAAAGCCTGGAAAGTTCACTGATATTGACTTCAAATGTTGGCAACAAAAGATGTTCTTCTATCTGACTACACTCAATCTACAACGATTTATCAATAAAGATATTTTTGTGGTAGAGAAAGGAAATCCTGACAATGAAAAATTTATTGTGACTGAGGCATGGACACATTCTGATTTTTTTTCAAGAACTACATACTCAATGGATTGGAAGATGGCTTGCATAATGTCTTTAGTGTTTGTAAAACCTCTAAAGAGCTCGGGTATGCTCTTGAGAAGAAATACAAAACTGAAGATCCAGGCTTAAACAAGTTTGTGGCTATAAAATTTTTGAACTATAAGATGGTTAATAGCAAGATCATGTCTCAAGTCCAAGAATTACAAGTCATTATTCATGATCTCCTGACAGAAGGTATGATCAAATTCAATAGTTATATTGTTAAAATTGTTGAATGTGTTATTGATTTTAAATTATTCATTATAGGTATGGTCATAAATAGGACATTTCAAGTAGCAGCGTTGATTGAGAAACTACCTCCTTCATGGAAAGACTTCAAAAATTATTTGAAGCACAAGCCAAAGGAGATGACTCTTGAAGACTTGATTGTTCATCTCGGGATCGAGGAAGACAACAAGGCTTCCGAGAAGAAGGATAGAGGAAACTCAATAATTATGGGATAAAATATTATTGAAGATGGTCCAAATTAATCAAAAAAGAGGAAAAAACCTTTTGGACCAAAGAACTATCCTAGAAAAAAGAAGTTCAAAGGAGACTGCCACAATTGTGAAAAAACTAGACATAAGGCTATGAAATGTCATGGTCCCAAGAAGGAAAAGAAGAAAGGTCAAGTTAACTTGGTTGACACAAATGGAGATGTTGAAAACTTATGTGCAATGCTGACCGAATGCAACTTGGTAGGAAATTTCAAATAATTGTGGCTTGATTCAGGAGCCACGACACATATTTGTGCGGTCCGAGAAACCTTCGCTACTTATTCTCCTGCTGCACCTCAACTAAATGGAATTGCAGAAAAGAAAAATATAACTTTAAAGGAAATGATGAATGACTTACTTATAAGTTCAGGTTTGCCACAAAACTTGTGGGGGAAATCCATCCTTATAGCAACTCGAATAATCAATAAAGTTCCTCACAACAAAACACAGTCTATTCCATATGATAAATAGAAAGGAAGAAAACTAAACTTGAAATATTTCAAAGTGTGGGGGTGTCTAGCCAAAGTCCAAGTTCCTAAACCTAATAGGGTCATAATAGGACTTAAGACTATGGACTGTATTTTCATTGGATATGCTACAAATAGTAAAGCATGACGATTTTTAGTTCACAAGTCCGAATATACGGATGTTCATGATAATACGGTAATCAAATCAGATAACATTGAATTCTTTGAATATATCTATCCATATAAAACTAGACTTGAGTTATCTAATAAAGAGTCTAAACGACCTCGAGAAGAACCAACGGAAAATGTACCTAATAATGAAAATCCAAGACATAGTAAACGTCAAAGAACATCTACTTCATTTGGATCTGATTTTGTAACATTTCCTCTTGAACAAGAGCCTCAAACATTCAAAGAAGCTATCTCTGCTACGGACTCATCCCTTTGGAAAAAGGCTGTCAATAGTGAGATTGATTCAATCTTGAGTAACCATACTTGGGAATTGGTTGATCTTCCTCCAAGAAACAAACCTTGGGTTATAGTGGATTTTCAAAATAAAAATGAAAGCTGATGAAACTATTGACAAGTACAAGGAAAGACTTGTCATCAAAGGATTTAGACAGAAAGAAGGAATTGATTATTTTAATACATACTCACCTATAACTAGGATTACATCCATTTGAATGTTAATTGCACTAGTTGTTGTATATGATCTTAAAATCCATCAAATGGATGTAACAACAACTTTCTTAAATGGAGAATTGGAAGAAAAAATTTACATGAAAGAACTTGAGGGTTTTGTGATTCCCGATAAAGAAAAGAAAGTGTGCAAACTTGTTAAGTCACTATATTGGCTAAAACAAGCACCCAAACAATGGCATGCAAAATTTGACCAAACCATGTTGGCAAATGGATTTAAGATTAATGAGTATGATAAATGTATTTACATTAAAGACACTCCAAATAAAATTGTCATTGTTTGTATATATGTGGATGATATTCTAATAATGAGTAATGACATTGCAAACACAAATGCTAGTAAGCGTATGCTTTCTTGTGTGTTTGATATGAAAGATCTAGGAGTTGCTGATTTGATATTGAGAATTAAGATTCACAAAACTCCTCAAGGTCTAGCATTGTCTCACACTCGCTATATCCAAAAGGTATTTAAAAAATACAAGTACTTAAACTTCAAAAGTGCAAAAACACCAATATGTGAACCTTGATCTTGCTAATAATAAAGGTGAAAGTCAGTCTCAATTGGATTATGCAAGAGTGTTGGGAAGTTTGATGTACATCATGAACTGTACCGACTAGACATAGCTTATGCTATAAGTAAATTGAGTCGATACATAAGTAATCCCAATCAATATCATAGTTTGGCAATGAAACTAGTTTTGAGGTATTTAGAACACACTCAACACTTTGCTTTGCATTATAATAAGTATTCAGGAGTTGTTGAAGGATATAGTGATGCAAATTGGATTACTGGGTCAACTGAAACTAAGTCCACAAGTGGATACGTTTTCACCATTAGTGGAGAAGCAATATCTTAAAAATCATCCAAACAAACATGTATAGCTTACTCTATAATGGAGTCTGAGTTCATAGCCTTAGACAAGGCTAGTAAAGAAGCAGAATGGCTCAAGAATTTCTTAGAAGATATTATATTTTGGCCTAAATGAATGGTTCCTATATGCATATATTGTGATAGTCAAGCTACAATAGGAAAAGCTGGGAGCGTTATGTATAACGGTAAGTCTTGTCACATACGACAAAGACATAATACCATTAGAAAACTACTCTTTAGTGAAATTATCACAATTGACTATGTAAAGTCAAAGGATAATGTGTCAGATTCACTTACAAAAGGTCTAACTAGAAAGGGAGTTGAGCGATCATCAAAGGGAATAGGACTATGGCCAAGGACAAATCATCGTGGCAGTAACTCGACCTAGAAGACTGGAGATCCTAAGATCTAGGTCCAAGGAGATCAAACAAAGTTATTGATGACGGTTCAACATTGTTAAATATTTTTTATGATTCATGTTCATGATGCAACAATGTTTAGTAACAAGGATAAGGCATTAGGACCTTTTAATGATATCTAAGTTTGATACAGGGCATATCAAATTATGTTTCTACGGGATAACACATTTAGATATCACCTATGTAAGTGCGAAGTGTAAGCCGCTTTAAGGAGAATTCGATAAGGCCAGTACTCTACGCACTTATGAACTATGAAGTGTTCATGGCTGAAACGAACAAAATAATCAGAACCAGAAATAGTTAAAGGGTTAATTGTATGACTTATGTTGTCTAGATATACACCAAACTTCGATTGTTCAAAGATATCAAATCTACCAATTGACTAAGTATATTCAATATATGTTCACTATGGAAAGTTCAAAGGGAAATCAACTTATCCAAATACAATTAAACCTTATTTATGGATCACACAGTTTTTCATGCATATGTTTTAACCAATAGTCATTCCCCATTCATATGGAGGATTGTTGGGTTTAAGTGAAGTTCAAGTGAAGCGTGAATGAGAAATATGGGGGAAACCAAATGAAGGGAAGATGAAAAGTCATTTCTCCCTCATTGGTAGAAGAAAGGAAAAGTCTTATCTTTATATTAGGAAAAACTTCTTTTAACTCATAAAGGATTAAGTAGAGGATGCCCCCTTGCGCCGTCGTCATTGTCGCTCTCTCGACATGGCTTCGACTTCAGAAAATAATGTGATTGATTGATAATTTTTAGATAAAATTTATTTATCAATCTCATTAATTAATTCATTTTTCTTTAATATTAATCTGTTGATTATTTATTAATTATTTAATTCATAGAATTAATTTGAATTAATTAAATAGAGAAATTAATTTGTTTGTCTAATTTTTATTTTATATGAAATTTTAGAGAGTAAGAAAAACTTTCAAATCTTGAGGTGCTACACCCAAAAAAAAGGTTTTTAGTGGAAATATGATATTTGCCACTAATAAACTTGATAAAACCAAATATTTATATATGGAAATCGAATATTTTCCCCTAGTTATAACGATCCGTTCTGGTCGTTATGGGTAGACCAATGGGGAAAGACTTGAATTGGAATATTTTTGGGGAATGACTTAGAAATTTTGAGGCTAGGCCAAACTTAGAGGGAATTTGAGTAGGTGAGGTGTAGGGAAGGCAATTCAGAAATGGGTTAAAGATAATTTAAAGGTATGGTTTTTCTAATCGCTAAAACATTCAGGAGTTCATACGGCTTACGAAATTGAATTTGGGTGAGTAGATCTCCCGAAAATGAACTTGGCATGAAACATATGGTTTGGAACGTCAAGAATTAAAGGTGTGTTGTAAAATAAGGCCTTTTGAGGGAATTTTTGAGCTACGGTATTGTGCAAGCTGCTATCACGGGCAGGCACCCTCTATAGAAGGATACCTACTCTATAACGGGATGTAGGAGCTATAGCAACGTCATCACTCACTATAGTAGAGCCAGGCCACTGTGGTGGGATGGGGCCGCTATGGTGGGTAAGTTGGTATTTAGTGCAAAAAACTCCCAAAACCAGTCATATTTTAGCCATCATGTTTTGAAGAACTGTGAGGGTGACTTCATCAATTTTTTATTGTATTCATCGATTAAGGTAAGTTAATTACTCTCACAACTTATAAATTCGATTCTTAAGCATTAGAATCCATAATAGTAAGCTTGTGAAGGGGTTTTAGCTTGAAATTGATGGTGGGAAGCCCTAGGTTGGATGGAATGATCATGAATTAGCCTGTGATTAGGATTTAGTTATAATTCGGGTTTAATTAAGTCGTTATCATTGACTGTTGGTATTTTATTATTATTATAAACCAAAAAGAAGCCAAGATTTGTAACAAGGAGAAAGCTTAGGTTTTATAGAGTTTTCAAGGCTTGATTCAAGGTAGGTGATGGTTGTATGTTTTCAAATTATATATTTATGCATGTCTACTGCTTTATAGTATTACTTGTGCAATTCATGTGGAGGAAACTAAACAGCTAAATTGAAATAAAACCATGTTGATAATCTCATGCAATGAACCTGTGTATTTACTTGTGGTCTTAAGTGTTATTGTTTATTGTGTATGTGATTGTGCATATGTTTGTAATTGTTGATTGGCTCAGGTATCAAGCCTGGTATGATTGATTAATGATTGAATCAAATACCACGCTGGTATACTAACTTTATTAATGGTTGGTTTGGGTACCACACTTGGTATAATTCATTATTATTAGCTTGGGTACTGCATTGGTACACTAACAGTTTGTGTGTGTTCCATAAGAGGATAGGTATATGCATATTATGATCATGTGGGACATGTGTTATGCATTGTTGTTTGAGGATAATGAGATTTGGAATGATATCACATTGTAACTGATATATATGTGTGTTGACTAGTTTTACTATATAGTTATAGTTTGCTTACATTTATGTTTGGTACTAGTCGCGTGATCCTATCACTATACAATTATTTTATATACTGATACTGCATTTACTCTTCTCTTATTGAGTACAGGTCACATTCTGACGGCTGATCCAAGACCTCAGTTAAGGGATGTGTGACTTCGAATCTAAAGGGTGAGCTATTCTTATCAGGATGCCATGGATTCCTCTTAGTTTCTCACTCATTTCTTTTCGAACTCAGACATTCTTGGATTCTAGTTTATGTTTGTTATTTTGGGATTGCATCCCCATATTTTAGACTTACATTTAGAGTTTTGAAACCATGACTTTTTTAGATTCTAGGGGGTGTTTTCCTCAAATGATTTTATTTTGATTGACTTTATGGGGACTTAGTCTTTGTAGTTTTAAACTAGTTTTATTCATTTATTTTGTAGTTTACTTCTTAAAAGGGTGTTGTTGGGTTAAGTTTTGGTTAGTAGTTGGTTCTCCCACTGGAGGGTTTTTGTGGGTGTCACTCATAGTTGGTCAGGCCATGACAAAGTTGGTATCAGATTCCTAGGTTTGTTGATCTCATTGTACCAAAATGAGTTATAATATCTTGCAGAATGGTACAGGGACGTCTATACTTTTCTTTAAGAGACTACATAACTTTAGGAAATTCTTTCTTCTTTCTTCTTTCGTGTTATAACTTGATTCCAATTGGTATCTTGCAATCCAAATTAGTATCTAACCTCTTTCACTCTTCTTTCCATAGATAGATAATACTCATTGCAATGTTACAAGTACAGTAGTGAGAGGGAGCGATAGAGGTAGACATAGATAAAAGAGAAAGGATAGAGACAGAAGCAGGGGAAATGTCAACACCCACCAAGGGAGAAGATCAGGATGAAAATATACCAAGGAAAGCGACCTATCCCCCACCCCAAGATAATGTGGAAGAGAATGTTGAGACTGAGATTGAGGAGGATGCGGATCCAGAGGTGAGGGCACACATTGGGATTGTTGGTCTTCCCCCTATAGACTCAAGGGTAGTTCAACAAGTATTATATTTTCTGAGTGGGTTGGCAAGTATCGGAGCCACTTCCAATGGGCACACTGCTCAAGTTCTAATCATATCTTGTTACTTCTATGATCCCTAAGATGGATGAAGCATTGGCCACTAATGCATTCTTTCATCCAAATTTAGGCCCTGTAATGACTGAAATGGAGCATGAGATGCTGACCAAGTTCTTAAAGTTAAAGTCTCCGATGTTTTATGCTTTTGAGAATGAGGATGCCTATGAATTCATCTTGTACTGCTATGAGAGACTTCATAAGTGGGGTATTGTTCATCAGTATAGGGTTGAGTTTGTGACCTCCTAGCTTCAGAATGAGGCAAAATAGTGGTAGAGAGCTTTTGTGGAACGTCGATCATCATTCTTGCCTCCACTCACTTGAACCTAGTTCCATTCTTTGTTCCTAGAGAAATAGGTGCCCGGGACTTTGAGGGATCGGAAAAGGGATGAGTTCATGGCTCTCAAAGAAGGTAACATGAATATAGTTGCCTATGAGGCTAAGCTACATGTGCTATCTCATTATGATACATAGTTGGTGAACACTGAGGAAGAGAGGATCCATCTGTTTGTTAAAGGGTTTGAATTTTGAATTATAAGTTTTATCTGTGCACATAACCTTCGTAGGTAGGAGTTTCAATTAGGTGAATGACTTTGTTAAGAAATTTGAAGGAGTTCGATAGGATGGGCAGGCTAAGGCATTGGCTAAGTAGCCCAAGAATACAGGTAACTATAGTAAATTTTACTTCAGAGGTTCTTATCAGCAAGATTATTCAGCTCGATCAATTAAATCATCTATACCCGCTTCCACGGATGGTTATTCAGGGTTTCCACAGAAGTCTCTAATTCAACAAGGAGGTTCATATGCCTTAGCCAGCAGTCTATCTCTTGAAAGTGCATGTTTTAACTGTGGTGAGCAAGGATATTCAAGAGGAAATTCCCTCACAAGAAAACTATCGGCTATGTTCAATAATAGCAAACTAAGGCACTAGTCCCCATGAGCAAAGAAAATAATGGTAGAGGACATCCATAGGATGGGCAATGAGGTAATTAGGGAGGCCGTAGAGGTCAAAAAATGGAAATGTAGGTAGCTGCGCAACCAGGTAGAGGGGTTTCCCATAACAATAACAGAGCTCATTGTTATGCTTTTCTAGGCAGATAAGAGGTTGAGGCATTAGATGTCATGATTATAGGTACTATTCTTATCCGTGACCATATGAATATAGTATTGTTTGATCCGAGTTCCACTTATTCATATGTATCTGTTAGATTTACTTTAGGACTGGATTTGATTTATGATACCCTTGATGTCCATATCTATGTTGCTACCCCAGTTAGATACTATGTATTAGTAACCCATGTGTATAGTGTTTATTTTGTGTTACTTATGGGTATGCAAACTTGGGTAGATTTAGTGATATTAGATAAGATAGACTTTGATGTGATCTCGGGTATGACATGGTTATCCCCTAATTTCGTTGTGCTTAACTTTAATGCTAAAACTGTGACTCTAGAGATCCGGTTAGGGAAATATTAGAGTGGGAAGAGGTATGTAAGAATAAGCCAGTAAAGAGCATATCCTTCCTCCAGGCTAACAGACTAGTGGGGCAGGGTTATTTTGCCTATTTGGATCATCTGTGGGATGTTAGTGCAGAGTTCCCTTCTATCTAGTCTAGTCTTATGGTTCTAGAGTTTTCTGAAGTGTTTCCTACATATTTTTCTAGTATCCTTCTGATAGAGACATTGATTTTCTGTATTAACTTGGAACTGGGCACTTGTCCAATTTATAGTCCTCCATATTGCATGGCTCAAATAGAGTTAAGAGAACTCAAGACTCAACTTTAGGAACTACTTGATGAGGGATTCTCCTTGGGGTTCTCCTGTGTTGTTTGTAAAGAAAAAGGATGGTAGGTCGAGGATATGTATAAATTACAGTCAGTTGAATAAGGTCACCATCTGAAATAAGTACTCCTTGCCTCGTATAAATGATCTCTTTGACCAGTTGTAGGGTGCTTCAGTCTTTTCTATGTTTGACTTGAGGTCGGTATACCATCAGCTAAAGATTAGGCTTGAGGATGTATCTAAAATAACTTTCAGAACTCGGTATGGGCATTATGAGTTTTTGATAATGTTCTTTGGGTTAACTAATGCTCCGACAACTTTTATGAGTTTGATGAATGGGTGTTCAAACCATTCTTGGATATTTTTGTGATTGTTTTTATCGATGATATTCTGATCTACTCCAAGGAAAAGGAGGAGTATGTCGAGCACCTTCTTATTGTTCTGGATATCCTGATTAAGCAGAAGTTGTATGATTCATTATGGTTGGCTCGGATATTATACTGTTACATTAATGATTTGTTTGTGGTTCCATGAGAGGACTGGTATGTGCATATTATGATATGTGGGACATGTGTTATGCATTGTTGTTTCAGGATAATGAGATTTGGAATGATATTATGTGGTGACTGTTATATATGTGTGTTGAATGGTTCTACTATATGGTTGTAGTTTGTTTACATTAATATTTTGGACTGGACGCGTGAACCTACTCGTATACGGTTGCTTTATGTATTGATATTGCACTTGTTTTTTTTCTTGTTGAGTACAGGACATATTCCAGCGGCTAATCCAAGACCTCACAGTTAAGGGATGTGTGACTTCGAATCCAAGGGTGAGCTATTCTTATCAAGCTGTCATGGATTCCTCTTAGCTTCTCAGCTCTTTTCAGCTTCAGAGATTCTTAGATTCTAATTTAGGTTTATTGTTTTAGGGTTGCATCTTCATATTCTAGACTTTTATTTAGAATTTTGGTATCAAGGCTTTCAGATTCTAAGGGTGTTTTCTGCAAGTGATTTTATTTAATGATTGGTATGGGGGTTCAGTCTTTATTGTTTTAAACTAGTTTTATTCATTTATTTTGCATGTTCACTTCTTAAAAGGGCGTTGCTGGGTGCCACTCTCGACGGGTCAGATCGTGACACTAATAATCGTACATTCTTGTGGCAATTAAAACAAATAGCAACTGCTAAATTTATACTCCAACGAATATGTCTTTTTTTATTTAAAATTATATATATATATATATATACATATGTATGTATGTATTAAAATCTTCTTTAATCTTGTGGTGTTAAGCATGTTATGTGGAAAGATGGAATTAAATAAAAAGAATTGTTAAAAAGGAAAAAAAATATTAAAATTTGCAAGAAAAAAAAGAGTGCAAAATCTTTATAAAAAAAATAAGTAAAGAAATATTGTTTCTTCTTTTTCAATAGAAATATTTTATATCTTGAATTAAACTATTCAAATCTTTATATTATTAGATAAAGTTTATTATGCAACAAGATCTAAGATAATGTATTACATACACGTGGATAACTTATTAACTTGAAATAACTCTAATAACATTATTACTATCAGATTTTTATTGTAAATTGAAAAACATTATACCTTATAAAAAATATTACAAAATACATAGTAAATGATAAAAAAAATTGAGAACTCTTGTTAGAAGTTAGCTTTTATCCTACTCATTTTATTGAATCACACTCGATTTAGTGTTTAGGAGGTTGAAGAATGATATGCTGGTGTGAATAAATTTTTGACCAACTTTGATTAAATTTTTATTCACATCAACTTATCATTTTCAATTGCCTAAACACTACAAATATAATTTTGTTTGGGACTAATCCATGAGTTTGAATATTTTTATTTTGATTTTCAAATTGATATTTACTGTATATGACTAAGACAACTATATATATAATAGTATAACATATGAATTCATGTAAAATATAAAGTTGAAGGGACTTTATGAAGAAAACAGAATCTGATAACGATGAACAAAATAGAAGAGGAGAAGAGGAACTAGCTATATGAGACAATGAGCTTCTCCCATCAGAGAGAAGTTTTAGTAATTGCAATTGTAAAGATAGGGCTAGAATGCTCCTATCTTTCACTATATATACATGAGCTAATTTGTGCCTAACATGACAGTTGTACACTAGATATTTAACTAATTGACTAACCACTAATTAGTTACAACTAACCATTAGTTACAATAAATAAATAACAACCTTCTAACTAACTAGTCATGTCACAACTCCTACTTCATCACTCCCCCTCAAGCTGTAGGTACAAAAACATCTAATACTCCCATCTTGGAAATCAGATACTCATGTTGTGACCTATATAACCCCTTTGTCATTATATCTGCTTGTTGTTCATGTGTACTTAAAAACAATGGCTTGATCAGTCCCTTTTGAATCTTTTCTCTAATGAAATGACAATCTATTTCTATGTTTTTTGTTCTCTCATGATATACTGGATTTGCTACTATCTGTGGTGCAGCTTTACTATCAAAAAAGGTCCACTAGCATTTCCAACTCTTCACCCAATTCTTTATATAGTCCAACTGTAACACCCCCCAAAAGTTTCCCTAAGATTCGGACCCTTCTTGTATTCATGTAGGGTCGAACTCAATTATTGTAAAGTATATGCACGAGTTAAGATGATTTCCTGAGAAATTGAAAAGTGTTAGAGGTGATGTGGGGTCACAAAGGACCCCTAGGACCAAGCTAAGTCCAAAACATTCATCGTGGCTAAGTTTAGGATGAGTTCGTATAAGGGGTCAACTTCTAATGACCCTATCTTTTGAAATATGACGATCTGGGTGGCCCACGACCTACTAAATTAGAGGTCGTCGAGTCTTCTTTCCAATGCCACCAAGAATGTAATTTTTGGAGTCCAAAGTCAAAAGATATGACGATCCTAAGACAGGCAGGTACTATAGGAATTTTAGGCCTGGGGACAACTGCTAGAAACCTGGGCTTGGCACCGCAGTGGCGCGATGTGCCAAGAACAAGCCTTAGTAGTTTGGTCTCTGGCGCGGCACGCCACTGCGAGATATGCAGGGTTTTCAAGCCTATTTTCCAGAACCCAGAAAACTTAGGCTTGGTGCTGTAAGGGCGCGATGCGCCACTATCGCACCACAAAACAGCCTCAGTAGTTTGGTCCCTGGCGCGATGCGCCACTATTGGGCTATAGGGTTTTAAAGCCTAAATTTGACTTGGCGCCGCAGTGGCGTGACACGCCACTATCGCGCCAAGAGCGTTTTAGCCTATTTTTCAGAATTTTGGAGATAGGGTAATTTGGGAATTGTCCCAAATTATATATGTATCAAGCCTTGAACATTTGGATCATTTTTCAGCCTCTCCCTCTCTCTATAAAAAGCCCTAGAAGCCCCTCTCTTCTTCTCCAAATCCTTCTTCAACAAGATTTGCCTCTAAGAGCTTCAAGACTTCAAGTTGCCATTGAAGACCCAACAATAAGGTTTTTTCAATAATCTATTCTAAGGTATGTAAGGCTACACAAAACATGGGTTGAGTCCACCCATGTACCCTATACTTTATTTGAGGTTAAATGTCCATAAGAATGGAGTTTCTTGATAGGTTTATGTTCAAATGAGTCTTGCCTTCTATTTGTTTGATTCTTATTATGTTGATGTTGTTGAGCTAAGAAATCCCTAAAATCTTCATGTTAGCATGAGTTGATGGAGATGGGTTGTTAATATGCTTTGTTGATTTCCTTAATCATGTGATTATGTTGAATATGTCAATTTCCTTAAATGTGTTACTCCTCTTGAATGGTTGCTTTAAAATTTTAGAGTTGAGATGAGTTATAAGGAGGTGATAAATGAGGAGAGGAATGGTTTGTCATGTTGTGAGATGTTATAAATGCACATCTAATTTAGACTTGAATGAGTTGATTTGAGGATAGAGTTGACGAGTTGGCAAGGTTCTAAATGAGACTTGCCATTGTGACTTGAATGAGTTGAATTGAGGATAGAGTTGATGAGTTGGCAAGGTTCTAAACGAGACTAGCCATTGTGACTTGAATGAGTTGAATTGAGGATAGAGTTGATGAGTTGGCAAGGTCCTAAATGAAGCTAGCCACGAGGGCTTGTTTGAGATGATTGGATGGAGTTTTATGAGCATGGAGTCATGGGAGGAGTATCGAGCACCGAAGCGGGTGAGAGTATAGTCCATACTTGAACCCCAAAAACTACGCCGCCAACGTAGGTAGGGATGGAACCATTAAAGTCGGATGCTTCCCGTGGGATCGAACCGTTAAAGTCAGATGTTTCCTATTTTATTATCCTGAAATGATAGGACTTGACTAATTAATGGAATTGATGATTAGGGAGGCGTTCATGCCTTGTCAAGGTATGGACGGACGTGGCAACAATGTCTGCTTGTTGTACTATCACTGGCTCATAAGTGATGATCGTCGGATAAGAGAAACTCCTATTTAGGTCTTGATAGTACTCCGAGTCAGTGAAGTTGAGTGGCATGTGATTTTGTCCCATCTAAACCATTTCTTGTTAGACTTAGGACACTTGAGTGAGTTGTTACTTATTTATGAGTTGAGATTTCCGAGTTGGTTGATCCTTTTCTGATATTGTTTTATTCAGCCATTTTACATACTCGTACATTCCATGTACTGACGCCATTTGGCCTGCATCGTTTCATGATTTAGAGACAGGTACCCGAGATCATCAACCGGCGCACCATTAAAGATCTACACACCTCCAGCTACTTGGTGAGCCCTCCTAGTTTCCGGAGGATGCCAGACTTTCTTTATCGTTCTATTTGCTTTTCTTATTCTTGCTTGTTGGTAGCCATGGGCTTGTCATTGGCACCTCCTAGATTGTAATAGAGGCTTCATAGACCAGAGTGTGGGAAGGTTGGACTGTTATATTGAATTGCTTTTATTATACTTGTTTTGATGAGTTGATAGTGTTTGGACTTTGGCCCTTATAATATGAATAGTGTGCTTATGATTGAGTCTTTTATTGAGTGAATGTGATTGAATGAAAGTGTGACTGGACCAGGTGGTTGGCTTGAAGGCCAGAAATGGCTTTCGAGTGTCGGTCGCACCTAGGGTACCCTCCCGGGGCTTGACACCAACAATCCATATTATTTCAGAAATAGTGGAAGACATGCTCCTGTACTCTAACTCTGCTGAGCTCCTTGAGATGGTTGTTTGCTTCTTTGACTTCCAAAAAATTAAAGATTCACCATGTTTGATCAAGAAACCTATAACTGATCTTCTAGTATTTGGGCATGATGCCCAATCAACATCATAGTATCCTGTCAACTTGTTCTTATTTCTGTTACTCATTAAAATTCCCATAGCCGGCTTCCTTTTTATATATTTTACTATCTTCAATGCTGCTTCCATATGAGATCTTTTTGATTTCTGTAAGAATTGACTCAAGGTTTGAACTGCAAAATAAAAATCCTGCCTAGTCAGTGTTAGGTATAGTAATCTTCCAATCAACCTTTGATATGGTCTTATCTCCTCCAATATTGGATCATTTTTTGTTCCTATTGCTTCATCTACTTCTGTGATTGTCAGTTTAATGTTGGTGTTCATGATAGTTTAGCTTCAGTAAGACTCACTTCTTTAATCATTTCCAAAGCATACTTCCTTTGATTCATCAATATTTCCTTGTCTGATCTGCTGAACTCAATTCCTAGGAAGTACATCAGAGTTCCAAGATCCTTGATCTTGAACTTAGCATGTAGTTCTTTCTTGATTTGCTCAATCAGTACCAAATCATTGTCAGCTATCAGCATATCATCAACATATATCAGAATCACCACAATCTTTACATGCCTTCTCTTGATAAACAATAAGTGATCTAAGCTACTTTGGACAAAGCCAAAAGTAAGCAAGGCATCAATAAGCTTCACATTCCACTGTTTGCTAGCTTGTTTAAAGCCATATAGGGATTTGACTAGCCTACACACTAAGCCTTGTGACTCCCCCTAGCTAGAAAATCCCTTAGGCAGGGACATGTACACCTCATCATATAAATTACCCTATAAAAAAGTATTATACATATCTAGTTGATGAATGTGGAAAGCTGAAGCAGCTACTATAGATAACACACTTCTCACTGTTACAATCTTCACAACAGGAGAAAAAGTATCTAAGTAGTCAATGCCCTCCCTTTGGTTATATCCTTTTGCAACCAGTCTTGCCTTATATCTTTCAATTTGACCATCATCTTTGAATTTTACTTTGTAGACCCATATACAACCAATAGGATGTTTACCTGAAGGCAGAGGAACTAACTGTCAGGTATGGTTGTCTTCAAGGGCCTGAATCTCTTCTTTCATAGCTTGGACCTATTGTGGATCTGAACAAGCTTCGTGATAGGATTTTGGTTCAGTAATACAAGAGAAAGCAGTTAAGTACTGTTGATATGAAGGAGAGAGGTTAGCATGACTCAGGACATGAAAAAGGGGATATGGAGTTTTTGCTGCAACACTAATGGAAATATAATCTGTCATCCAAGTAGGCTGCTTTCTTTTTCTGGAAGAAGTCCTAAAAACTGGTACCTCAATAGTAGGTACAATATCAACAAGAACAGCAGGAACCTCACTAACAATAGGGTCCTCATTAGGGAAATAAGCATGTGGCTCAGATACAAAAGGATCTGCAGAGGTATTTAGAAAAATAGGACCAGTGTGTGTCTGTGTCCTAAAGGGAAAAATATCTTCTTTGAAAAGTACATCTCTAGATAAGAAAAAGGAGTAAGTAACCAAGTTGTATAATACATAACCCTTAGTCACTGAAAATACCCCATGTGAACTGCAAGCACAGCTCTTGCCTCAAACTTATCACCTGAAGGCAACCTTTTAGCATAGCACAAACATCTCAAAGTTTGGAGATGATTAATAGAACTTCTGTAACCATGAAATACCTCAAATGGGGTTTTTCCTTTTAAGGCAACTGAAGGTAATCTATTCATCATGTAAACAGCCCCTAAAACACAATGTCCCCAGAACTTCAAAGGAAGAGCTCCTTGAAATCTGATTGCCCTGGCCAACTCCAAAATGTATCTATGCTTTCTCTCAACAACTCTATTCTGTTGAGGAGTGTAAACACTACTTCTTTGATACACTATACCATTGTCCAAAAATAATTGTACACATTCGGAATTAACAAACTCAGATCCATTATCTGACCTAAATATCTTAATGGTATTATTGAACTGAGTTTAGATCAGTTGTATAAAGTTTCGAAGCACTACTATAACATCACTTTTAAGTTTGAGCAACTATATCCAGGTCATACGTGAATGATCATAAACAACAGTCAAAAACAATCTATATTCATCAATAGTTTGAACATGAAAAGGACCCCATACATCTAAATGTGTCAAATCAAAAACAGTAGAAGACTTGGTATCACCAACAGAAAAAGGCATTCTAGTGTGTTTAGCAAAAGGACACAATTCACACTTATCTAAAACTTGTTTGCAATCACTATGATTAATATCTAGTAATTTCTACATTGCACCAACAAAGGCATAACCCATCCTTCTATGCCACAACATAACATCTACTGTATTGTTTATAGCAATCAATCTTCTGATCAGTTGTTGCTTATCTTGTTGTCCTTTTGTTTTATGCTTCAACAAATAAATATCTTCCTTTTCTCTATCAATCTCCAACACCTTCCCACTTGAGAGGTCCTGGAATATGCAAAATTCAGGGAAAAAGTTGACTAAACAACACAACTCCCTAGTTATCTTGGCTATTGACAATAGGTTATACCTGAAGTCAGGTATATAAAACACATTACTATAGTCTGGTCATCAATTATTTCGCAACTACTAGTGTGGGTTACATTTACTACTCACCATTAGGTATATGAACTTGTTTATCACTAACAACAGTATGTTCTTCTTGCAACAACTCTTTATTAGATGTCATATGATTTGTAGCTCCACTTTCTACTATCCATTCCTTTCTTTTATCTTTTATAGAAAATGTCGAAACAATACCTGAATCCTCATTTACAGTCACATTGGATCCAAGAATGTTACCTTTCATATTGGAGGTGATTCTGCAATTGACAATTGACAATTTTCACATGCTTACTGAGGAGGTTTCCTCTTGCTTCTCTTTGTCCAGGAACTACATCAATCGATTGTAGTGATAAGGATCTTCTATCAATTTCATCAACTGATTGTAATTATCCTGAGATTTGTGAGGTTGAGCTACTCCTCTGTAAACTTCATTGTCATGTGTTTTGCCTCTGGTTCCTTCTGACAATTTAGAAACCTCTTCCTTCACATTATATGCTCTTCCTCTAGGTTCTTCTCTTCTTACTTAGTATCCATTATTTCTAGGATTTCCATCATGTGTATAAGGAGTGTTGGTATTACCTGATTTTCTTTTAAATTTGTAATCTGAAGGATAACCATGCAACTTATAGCAATCCATCTTTAAATGACCTTTCAACTTACAATAATCACATTGCACATCCATGTTCTTCTTCAATCTATTGAAATTTCCTCCTCGACTTATCATGAGAGTTGTTATTTCCCCAGTCATAGATGGTCCAGTCACATTGGCTATGACTCTTTGAATTTCTCATTCAATCATCATAGAATAAGCTTGGTTAATAGATGGAAGTGGAACTAACATCAAAATCTAACCCCGAGACTGTTCATATGATTCATTCAGTCCCATTAGAAATTGCAGTAACTTTTGTCTCTTCAAAACTCCTCGAAATTGCTTGATTTCTCGCAATTGCATCCAGAAAAAGGGGCTAAGCTATCAAACTCAGCCCCCAACAAACGTAGCTTTGTAAAATACTTAAAAATGCTACTCGTACCTTGAGTTGTGGTTGTAATTTCTCTGTGCAGCTGGAAGATCCTAGAGCCATCAACCTTATCAAAACGCTCTTTCAGATCATTTCATATAGAGCTTTCATCAGAAGAATACACAATTCCACTTAGTAACTCTTTTGATACGCAATTTATTATCCACGATAGGACTATCGCATTGCATCGTTCCCATAGATCTGTCAAGTTTGTACCAAAATTAGCCTTCTTACATGTTCCATTGATGAATCCTAACTTATTGCATCCAAGTATGGCGATTCGCATCGAACGACTCCAGACTGAGTAATTCTCAGATCCGGTTAATTGAATAGAAATCAGTACCACTCCGGAAGTGGTTGTCGTATTCAAATACAATTGATGATTATGATTCAGCTTTTCTGGCAGCTCATTATCTAGAACATCCATCATTGTTCCTCTCATTGATTTCGATAATTTTTGATCTTCGAATAGCTCAATCTAGACCATATCAATGGCCACAAGCTTTGATACCATGAAGAAAACAGAATCTAACAACGATGAACAAAACAGAAGAGGAGAAGAGGAACTAGCTATAGGAGACAATGAACTTCTGCCATTAGAGAGAAGTTTTAGTAACTGCAATTGTAAAGATAGGGCTAGAATGTTTCTATCCTTCACTATATATACATGAGTTAATTTGTGCCTAACTTGACAGTTGTACACTAGATATTTAACTAATTGACTAACCACTAATTAGTTACAACTAACCATTAGTTACAATAAACAAATAACAACCTTCTCACTAAATAGTCATGTCACAACTCCTACTTCATCACTTCATTATTTTAGCTGTTCTTTTCTTCTTTTATTTTAATGTTTGAAACACAATTTATTTCAAAATATGGAGTAAGACTGCAAGGGAATATTTTTACCATGTTATGCAATTAAAAATATCATTAGTTTATAATATTACAAAGTTACACTTTTAATGAGTCCACTTTATATATATTTTTTGAATTTAGTATATAAATTTAATAGTTTAATATTTAAAGCTTTTGTATTTTTAAATTCAATATTTACACACACATGTGAAAAAAATATTAAAATTTTAATAGTTGAACTCGACAAATATAAATTATATCTGTCTATGTTCTTTTAGTTGTTTATTCTTATTTGGTTCTCCATGTCTTTTTATTTGTTTATTTTATTTTAGTTTTTTTTCACATAATAAGATACATATACTGATATATTATATGCTTTTAATATTCATATATGGTTCTTGTTCATAGTTGCACTAATAAATATATGAGGAGATGTGTGGCAACAAACATGATTATCACAAATAATAATTAAATATTTTTTCTCTTTTAATCATGCCAAAAATTAATATTATTTGATATAACTGGTGCAGATAAGTATTTACCTCCTCCTAAAAAAATCATGAACATAATATATGTGCAACTTACTATGCTTTGTCATCCTTCGGTAATATTCTATTTGTTTTACTTACATTAGAACTTTATCCAATTGCAATGACATGACTTTACTAATCATTTTTAATTTAATTTCTTTTCATGCGGTGGTTTTTGTCGGATGATCCAACCAACAAACATTAGATTCCATTGGTAAGATCGAGTTTTATATTTATTAATTTTCAACAAATTTTAGCTAAAATATCAATTCATTTATAGTAATTTGGTTATTTTTTTAATAGGTCCAATATATTATGACAAAATCTATCATTTATTTTATCAGTACAATTCAAAAAAAGAAGTATGGGGCAATATTGTTTGGACTCATTTAATATTATTCATTGATAAATCGGATCAATTTAAAGCTCACAATTATCCATCATAAGTGGTCGTCAAATATAATACTTGATCAGAAGCAATTACTATTCTTCCAAACAATAAGTCTGTTATATTCTACACTGAAATAGTGGATAACAAACAAACTCAAGCAAAATTATGCAATACCAACTAATTTGTCTGAACCGTTTCTTCATAAGTGGACCAAGCTCAATAAAAGCTGCTCAATAGTCACTAACAAAAGTATTAACAAAATCAATTTTTGTGACCCAACAACAATTTGATTGGCCCAAGATGGACATTGGAGAATGTGGATTGGCAACCTTAGAAATAGGATTAGCAACATTGTACGGAAGTAGAAAATTCATGAAATGAAGTGGATTAAAGTCCAATACCCGCTTCTTTCATTTGTTAATATTAAAAATTGAAACTGTGTCGATTGTTTTTTAGTATAACAACATACAAATAGTTTGGACATATCATTTTATTATGATAAAATTAGACGACTCAATGAGTGTTGAATGACATGAATTGAGATTGAATCATAATAACTTTTGTACATCAAAAAATTTCAATAATCTTAATATGAATCGAAGAATTTTATAGAAACGAACCAATGAATCAATATTATGCTAACGAACATCATCAATATAACAAAGGATGATATGAAATTCAGACTATTTTTTTTATTTTGTAATTTATAGATTGATCCTAAATAATATTATAGTTAACAAATAAAGTGGACAAAAAGAAAGGAAAAAATAGAATGCAAGTTGCTCAAGGAATATGGTAACCCTACTCTCCAATTAGCTCTTTTCTTCATTCAATTACCTAAAAGTCCCCTAAGAGTCTCCTATTCACACACTTTAACAAAAAGGATAAGATAGTAAAATCAGAATTTTTATTCCTACTCCAACAATTCCACGATTCTCCTCCAATATTATAAATTTCGCCACTATCCATCAAAATTCCAACGCCACTTTAGAAAAAGCTTATTGGGTTAGGAGAGAAGAGTATTTCCGTGGGTCAACAACAGATCCAAACTCTCAACCCTAGAATATCAACCATGTCTTCCAAGCAAGGTAGACATCTCTTTTATCATCTTCCTAACTTCAAATCACCTTTTCTATCAATATTAATTTTCAAAAGATTTGATTTTTTTTTTTGTATAACAAACCCCATATTGCCGACCTATGTTCTAATGGATATAATTTTTTAAAAAGATTTGATTTTTTTCTCCGCATATAGTTGACCCAATTAATTTGGGGATTGATTTTTTCAAAAGGGTATAAGTATAATGATTCTGCTTTTGTTGAATAGGTGGAAAGGCAAAGCCTTTGAAGGCACCAAAGTCTGAAAAGAAGGAGTACGATGAGGTAATTCATGAAAGATTTGTTTTTGTGTCCATCCTTTTGTGATAATTTACCTTCCGTACAGCTGGGGAAACATTATTTACAAGATGTTTTAGTTGTATAGATTCTTCGGTTATCTTGTAGATCTCGCGGATTTTAACTACAATCCGTCTATTCAATATATTAACAACAACAATATACCTAGTGCAGTGCAATTCCATAAGTGGGGTTTGGGTAGGGTTGGATGTACAGTAACCTTATCCCTACCTTTATCGGGTTGAAAGGTTGTTTCTGATAGTCACTTTTGTTTCAAAATATTGGTTATGGTGATTTGAACTTTCCAATTTGGGTAGATTTAGTTTGTACTTATGAGTGATGAATTTTCTGAATTGGAACAAAGGATTCGTGTACCGGACCTAAACCAATTTGGGATTGGTGCTTAGCCTGTGTGTGTCAGCTGAATTTTTCTGTTCCTTTTTTGGGATAACTGATCAGAAATAATTTTCTTGATGACAAAAACCAGCAACTAAGATACTGCTGAACAGTTTTAACAGAGATGTAGACAAGCTATAGATCTTAAAATTTGTGGTTATAGTTATGCCTCAGCCCTATAGATAGCAAGGGGGAGGTTGGTTAGGGATACAGTCTGCACAAGAAAACATGCTGTTAGACTCTAGCAACTATTTTGCAATTAATGAAGCTATATCTTGTATCTGCATTAACAAGGTTATTATTTGCTTCGGGAAGCACTTTGAAATAACACATACCTAGTGAAATCCACTAAGTGGGATCTGGGGAGGGTAGAGTGTACGCATAACTTACCACTACCTCGAAGAGGTAGAGAGGTTTTCGAAAGACCCTCGGCTCAAGTGCCTCAAACAAAAGGAGGGATGCAACATGATTTGCGAGTTATTGCATATGAGCTGGGGTCTTAACCTGTGTGCTCTCAAAGGATAGCGACCGCGGGTTTTCTTGTAATTAAAAAATAGGAGGGATGCAACACGAGGTCTTCCCGGGGGTCACCCATCCCAGTACTAATCTCGCCCAAGCATGCTTAACTTTGGAGTTCTGATGGGATTCGGTGCTTTAGTGCTGGTATGATCGCATCCATCACTTTGAAAATGGAGAAGAGATTTGAAGAGGAAAGGGAACATCAAAGGAAAAAATAGCAACAAAATTATTGGGAATCTTGTGAGTTTGTTGTTGTTTTTAGTAGGGTTGCAAGTGGTATAGATAGGGTGCAACATTTTTTTGTTGATATGGGTGTGGGGAAGGGTAAGCGGAATAAGGATTCATATAGGTCGACTCAACTGGTTTGGATTTGAGTCTAGTTAATTGATGGTGCAGAGCTAGGTGGATATGTCTTCTACAGTTCTAGTGAAGCTAATAGATATTGCTATGCAAGTTATTCAGTCATTTTGAGGAATATATATATATATATATATAGATGGTCACACATTCAGAGATTCTCTATTGGTCGCAATTATCTTTGGTATCTATGTTATGAATAAGGTAGAGTAGGTGACTAATAACACAACCTTTGTTATGGATCATGCTTCATGCTCAGTATTTGGTATCCACCGGATTAATTCATGAGCCTTACATGTGATATTTGCTGCTCTCTCTAACTTGTACGTGTTTGATTTATCTGCAGAATGACAAGGCTTTTCTTGCAAAGAAGAAGGAAGAAGAAAAGGTAACTCGTTCTTCTGGTCCTTGCAGCTTGTGATAGACCAATCATTATGACTTAATTAACCTTCATCTTTATGACCTTGCAGGCCCTAAAGGAGCTCAAGGCAAAGGCTCAGAAAGGGTCCATTGGTGGTGCTGGCCTGAAAAAGAGCGGAAAGAAGTGAGGATGTTATATTCTTCCTCCCAGTATTAAAAAGCCCTTACCCATGGCTAGATTTGGTGTTCTAAGTTCAAATAGTTAAGTTTTTGTTAACTTTTGGGATGTTTCTGTGGTGACTGATGAATTAGGATGGGGCACTTGCTCCTTTCCAATATATAATGACATGTATTGTGGTGCCTTTGCCTTTGCCTAACAATAATTCATATTGGCATTAATTTTTGTGTGATTTGTTGACCGACTCCTCACTATAATGGATGTAATTCCAACCTCCGGGTTCTATGTTTGACAAGTTTTGTACATGTCTTAAATTCTGAGATGAAATGGTCTGGCAGTGTTTATATTTTTGCGTTGTTTACTCTTCTGAGTTGACAGCCAAAGAGGGAATGGTCTTTAAAAAATGAAATGGTCTGGCAAGTGAATATGAACTCATCCTCTTTTGTGAGTGAGTGTAAAAACTGAGTCTCGTCTTTAACTTCCTAGATGAATTTTTCGCATCCGTTCTGCTTGCTTCCTTGATGTTCGTTTCATTTCAATACTTTTTTACTATTGTCTTTAAAAAAGCCCGTATTGAGTTATGACTATTCCAGTGAGCTTATTTTGATTGATTATCTCCAACTACGTACAATTGTTCAAATGCTACTGGAAACATGATAATTACTGAAATAGTCTACCCACATCAAGGAGACTGCTCAAGAAAATGTGGACTTAGAACCCATTTGGATTGGCTTATTTTAAGTGATTTTAAATTAAATTAGCTTTTAAGCTCTGTAAGAGTGTTTGGATAAGTTTAAAAAGTGCTTATAAGCATTCAGGCTTAAGCTAAAATGCTAAAAATAAGCCAAAAGTCATAAGTTAGAATTTCTAACTTTCGGCTTTTGGCTTATAAGTCAACAATGAAAAGCCAATCCAAACATGCTATTAGTTGAAATTAACTTGACACAATTTCCTTATAACCTTCTGCCTTTAAAAGTCCTAATTCTCAACTATCTATTAACATTTTGCCTTTTAAGTCCTAATTCTGGACTATCTATTAAACTTCTGTTTTAATCCTTAATCTCCATATCTTCCTATATAGAATTAGTCATTGGTAAATAGTAGGTGTGTCATGTTTTGTTTAATCACACTCTTTCCAATGCTTTTATTGTCTATCTCTACCTCTCCTTAGACAAAAGCAAATTTATGAGGCATGTGAACCCGTGATTGTTTCACGTAACTAGTGGACTTGCTTAAAAGCTTAGTTATTTTTCAAGTGGACTAAGGATCAATTCCCACACATTTTATTCTCATTTCTTTGGTAGTTCACCCATATTCTAGAATTCCTCGATTCGCCTTTGGCATGATTAATCTCTCACACTTCTTCACTGGACATAAGTATACATGTTTGAACCATTTCAACCAGGGGCATATGCAAAGGGGGGGGGGGGGGGTCACTGGGTTCACGTGAACCTATGCTTCCCTCTCGAGATCATACGTTTGTAGTGTTATATTTCTTAACAAAAATATTTAAATATAAATATGTAAACCAATATTCAGTATCATATAATGTAAGATTGGTGCACCTCTCTAAATGAGGTTAAAAATTTAAATCTTATACCTATCTTGTTTTATTTTTCTTTCTAAAATTAGGAAACACCTTTCTAAGTAGTTATTAGTAGCACTTTTTGCATTTTAACTAGTATTTTTTTTTCTTTAATCTTTCAAAATTTTTAGGTTTATCACATTGGAAATTACTAATTTTTTTAGCACTGTATAATTTGTATATAATTAAACCAAATGTGTATATTTAAAATTTAAAACTAGTAGTACTATATGATATAACATACAATCAATGGGTTCAACTGATCTCAATACCTTTTGCATGGAATATAGCTATATATATATATATAAATTACTATTTGAAATAGATAAGAATTAGTTTTGGATCTATAATTTTAAAGTTTAACTGATTTTTTGTGATAAAAAACCTAAATGTCAAATCAATCAAAATTTATATTTTAGATCCACCTTTCGTAATAGTGCACCCATCCTCTCGAAATCCTGAATACGCCTTTGATCTCAACGACATTTTCCTCACCTTGTTCATCACATAGGGCTAATCTCACCTTGTATTGAATATCTTTCTTAATCTTTTCTTTTCTATTATGTCCACATATTCATCTCAACATCTAAATTTATTAAAGGAAAAAAAGGCCTGATATACTTCTCGTTATAAAAGTGACTCACATATATGTTTGGTAAACTGTTAAAGTGATTGAAATGCATGCAACTATTTACAAAAATCATACATTATTAAAAGTGGGAAGCTCCAACCTCCAAAGTTGGATTACCATTTTTTTTTGTACGCTAAATTAAAATCTAATTAACTATTTAAATGAATAGTAAATTAATTAAAGTCTTATTTTATTCACATAAATGCAGAATTAATAAAATAAACCATTGCATTTTAATTCTTTAGTTATGACATTTTTTTAAAAAAATAATTTTCAGCTATAAATTTTGTATTTAGAAGCACAAATCAATTTTGTTTCTTTTTATCTTTCACATAGTGGGATATTTTCATAGTCTTTTTACCTTCTTAATTAAATTCTATGTAATTATCTAATTAGTATATAAGATTAGTATTAGTTTTGTGTTGCTTCTGTCAATAATTATTCTCTCCTTGAAAATTGATTTTTCTTTTTTACTTGGGGCACTTCATTATGCGACATCCCAGGTTAATCTTTTCCCCCTTATTTCTTCTCAATTAATGTTGTATGTTGATAAAATAGTGTATCTTTATTTACTAATGACTTGATTCAAATTTTATTTAGATTCTGATTTGTTGATTTAATGTATATATATTAACATTCTTTCATAAGTTCAAATAATTTGGACGTCATAGTTTCTTATTTCACCAATTTCATATTTTATAACTTTAACTTTTTAAATATATAGAAAATTTTACAATGATAAGACAATTTCAAATTATAGCTCAAAATATGTAAACAAATAAAAACAGAAGGAACTTGGGCTAATGAGAGTGCACTTACAAAGATTGTGAGGGCCAAAATAAAGATGATAACTGATATTCTATTAACTATGTTAATTATTTTTAGTACAAGATGGTGTCCTACCAAGGCAGCAACAGTGGCCACAGCAACAAAATACAGGGCAGCAAGATAGAGATAAAATATATGATTGCTCAACTATCAACAATAAAAAGCAATGAAGATTTTCAGGTTGTCCTTACCATACGGTACTGGAAAGAGTCCTAGCAGGTAATACTGTATGACGGACATGGAGGAGGAGAATATCATCATAAAGGTAGTAGTAGTACTAGAAATCTACATTTGCAAATTTCTATATGGTTTAGTCTGTCAATAACTTCCCTTATTCATAAGTTAATGAGGTGATCAATAGTTGTATATAACTTGCAAATCGAAAAAGCTCTTCTTTATAAAACAAGAGTTATCAAGAGAAACGAAAGATGCACCTGAGGAGAAATCCCTAGTTGTAGAAACAATGGACCCAAAACGAATCCTCCATCAAGACCTAGCAGCCCACCAACTATACCAGCCAAAATGCCACAGCAACAGTAAATAATCAACTGATGTACTTTCCAGGTTATTACTGCTTCACCACTTGACATGACCACCCTCGTTCCATTATACAAGCAAACTGCTTCATATGCAGAAGCTCCTGCAGCAACAGGGACCTGAAAAGTAGAAAAAGAAATATTCTTAAATAAGATAACAAGGGAAGGCCATAATAATGATCTTCTCATTGAATCTTTTCCTCACTAAAACATTGTCCTCATAACACATTTCGCACCTCTAAGAATCACAGTCGACTATCTTTTGAATAAGCAAAAAAGTAAGAGAGACACATCTATAAAATCTCATTCAGTATATTTAGCTACAGAAACAATTTAATGTCAGATAAACCTAGACACAAAAGTGTTGAGCTACATAGTTAGCTAAGCTGCACAAATCATTGTCATAGAGTGGAATCAAATTATTGATGGAAGAACCTTGCTGATCATAAGGTTTGGATATGTGGGTGAATGGAAATTGGAGAAAACACTCAGTTCCGATGCGGGAAAAAATCTTTTTAAAAGGCATCTCGGCGAAAGAGGACGACAGTATATTTTACATTTCAAGCAATAAGTACCTGTAAGAGGTATAAGATCCAATATGTCGTTGAACAAGTTGACGTATATGTCTGTACCTAAAAAATGATAGCTTCTGGTCAGAAAGTTAATATTGCAGAAGGTGGTCCTGAAAATGTGAAGGCATTAAAAACAGGCAAGTAATTTAAAGCAATAAACCTTGAAGATATCCAGTAGGTAGTCAGATAAATTGATAGCGACAAAAATGAAAGTGGTCAAACGAATATGGCCATGGGAGTTATAAATTACCTCTTCATTTCTAACTCTTGGACCTCTAGGTAGAAGTTTGTACATAATATCTTCAGCACCATCATCTGTTTCAGTTTCACAATACCATATATTACTAGCTGGTCAAATATCTCTGTTGATACCTACATGATAAAAGTAGATAATTTAAGCAACCGTGTCTTCACATTGTCAAACCTTGATTTTCGTCTTCTTCTTCATACTCACTGGTAGATACCAAGTATCTGGAGAGCATCTGGACGTAAAAGAAACACGAGTGAACAATTTATCAGAAAAGACAATTTTTAATGCACATTACTATCAAAAAGAAGGTCCAAAGAGATTAAACTTTTCTAATCTGGTTTCTTCTTTCCATGCCTCAACACCCTTGAAGAATGACCTAGTTGATGTAACTGCAAGTCCCTTAACCAATCAGAAAACCTACTATCGACAACATGGGTAGAATCACAGCTGATTCATCATTACCTATGATAAGAATGACCAACAACACTGTAACCATCCACTCAGAAAAAAATACGTTAAGAATAACTCCAATACTGATCCCTAGCAACAGCATTGGTTATAAAAGAAGCGCTAGATCAGAATTAATGATGGGATGGTCAAGCATTGGATGACTTAGCAACACAGTTGCCCCTACCTGACAAGGAAAACATAATACAACAACAACATACCCAGTGAAGTGAAACAAGAAGTATTAGCACAAGAAATCATGTAGCATAAACTTGGGAGTTATATCTTACAAGAAGCCCTGCAACCTTAAAAAATCGCACTTGAGTCGGCATACAAACAAGACAAGCATTATGATTCTTACATATTGAAATTGCAGTTGATGTTTTTGGATCAAATCAAATGATCAAAATAAGCATGGGAACAAAGATACCATCGTCCCCAACATCTCCATAACTCCCAAAAAAGACAGCAAAGAATCCAACGACAGAAGCAAGAATTACTCTCCACCCAAATTCCAAATCCTGAAATACATATCACACTTGAGTAAGAACATCCACCACAAGGCATAAACTACTACGCCTTCAAGTCATCAACTAAACCGAATGATCCTTACAAAAAAGCTTGATGTTTGAAGTGTACTTACTGGCCAAAAATTTTGCTAATGCATTTTAGCCTCGGGAAGCAGAAGATTGTATAGCTTAAAAGGGATCCTGATTCAAGGTCATCAGTTGTTCCTCTATTTGCAATTTTCTCAGCAGACGCGGAAACTGCAAAAACTACAACAATAACCTCAACTTCATATCCTGTCAAAGTCTTCCCAATTTCAGCCCATCAAATGGTATATCCCCACCACTCTATAAACCAGCAGCACCCTTGTGAGACAATCAAGATTAGAACATCATTGACAATCAAGATTAACTATTTAAAAGCAACAACTTTTTGAGCTATAATGGTGTCTTATGCTTAAAAATTAAAGTTCCTTCTTTAGAGCTATTCAATGATGTCCTTTTGGTTCTGATCTTTTTATATATATCCTTTTGTTGAGAGGTAGGATAAAATAATAACAAATTGGATGGGTGCATGATTAAGATGAAGATTAAATTTATACTAAACTTAGCATGAATAGCAAAAATCAACAAAGACATTATACTATGTCAATTTATATTAATCAGGTAGGTATTGAATATCAGCTGAAAAATATATTTAAAAAAGTTACATTTTAAAAAAAAATAAACGCTAGCTTTCAGTAGATGGAAATGCTACATAAAATATATTATTTCATCTCACATTGCTTAGGATGAATAGTTACAATATGAACTTCTTTAGTAGTTTCAACTTTAGGTAAAACAATAAGATATTATTTATAGTAAAATTATAAGTTTTACTCAAAAAAAATTTCACGGTCTGCAAATTTAAAGTCTACAAATTTTTGGGACACATGTGGTATAGGAACAACATTTTAAGACTCAAAATTAAAAGAATTTCTTGTCAAAAAAGGGGATGACAGTCCATCAAGTTGGAACAATAGAAGATGGAGAAGTTTTTTATTTTTTTGGGAAGTTTAGGAGAACTTTCAGAATTGGAAACTACAACAGAATTCCAAAGCCTAGTTGATTTTCTTCACAAACAAGGAACACTTCAGAATAACCACGATGTTTGGAGGTGGGGGTTGGGAAACTATGGGATGTTTTTTGTTAAGTCATATTATGAGAAGATTTTAGTTAGAAAAGAGGTTATCGGAGTCAAATTTTTTATAAAAAGGGTTCAAAATATGAAGAAATACACATACAAAGAAGCAAAGGGGTTCAACATTTACTATATATAAAGGAATTAGATTCGGATCATCCATGTAGGTCAATCAAGATCCATAGAAATAATAAATATACATATACTTATTATATATTTAATTTATTAAATGATAAAAAGACACGATGGTTAGAAATCTATAACGACCTGTTCCCGACGTGGATGATAAGCCAATAGGGAAGGAATACAGACCAGAAAACTTCGGGTAGTGACTTGAAAAATTTTGAGCCTAGGCTAGATTTGGACGAATTCTGAGTCAGATGAGGTCTAAGGTAATATGAAAATGGATGGGGGATTGAATCTATAGTCTGATTTATTTATTTGATAGCCAAGATAATACATAGCATGTACGAATTTACAAAATCGTATTTGAATGAGTAAAACTCCCGAAATTGAACTTGGCGGGAAAGGTATATGTTAAGATGTCATTGGATGAGGGTATGTTGTGATATGAAAGACTTGGAGACTCTTTACAAGCTCTCTGTCTATGCATATCCCACTAGAGCGAGAATAATCCTGCCAGGATGGGGCTGCTGTGGCGAGACAGATGTGGCTTAAGTCGGAGAAAAATCCAGAAACTGTATTATGCATAAAAAATAGTTCTTAAGCAGTGGAAGTGACCTAGGGAGAATTCTTGCTGATTTCCATCATATTTTGTGTAAAGGGTAAGTAAATCACTCCCTTAATTCGTATTCGATTCCTAGAACCTAGAAATTATGGTTGGGGATCATTGGGGGAGGGTTTTGGCCTGCAACTAATGGTATAAAATAGCCTTAGATTGGGGTTATTAGGATTATGGGTTTATCCTAAGAGGAGAATTATGTTATAATTCATGTGAATTAGGTCATTGTATTGATATTTTATATGTATATTACTGTTTTAGACTAAGAATAAGCTGAACTAAACTGGAAAGAAAAAGCTCCTGCACTTTAGAGTTGACAAAGCTTGATTTCAAGGTCGATGATGGTTTGTCATCTTGAATGTGATACATGTACTTGTTAAATTGATCCACTGTATGCATATGTGTATGTGAAAAGGGAGGAATAAAATAAACTATATGAAATGATGACTTATTGGCCACAACTTGAAATAAACTTGTTATTGGTAGACATGATAGTTGGACCATTTACAACGATTATGGTTGATTTTGTATGTTTTGATCGGGTGTTATGTTCCAATAGATAATTATATATAATTGGATTGGATGTTACTTTCGATACATTAATTGGATCGGGTGTCACGTTCCAATACAAAATTGGGTGTCACGTTCCAACACACAATTGGGTGTCAAATTCCAATACACAATTGAGTGGGTGTCTGTAGGTTCCATGAGAGGACCCTTATGTAAAATTTTATGGTATGTTGAGATTGTTGAATTGTGATCATGTTAAGCATTGTTAATGATATGACAATGGATAAGTCTATTCGATACATACACACACACACACATATATGTATGTATGTGTATATGTGTGTGTGTATGTGTGTGTTTATGTGTGTGTGTGTATTTACTATTTTGTAATTACTTATTTCATGTCCCACTTATTGGCTGGCCGCGTGATCCTACCAGTACACTATTGTTTTTGTGTACTGATACGACACTCACTCTGTTTTTGTTAGTAAAGAGCATCTTCTGGACTACCATGAGCTCAAAGGGTGAGCCAGATTCTTTCGAACTACCATAAGCTCTTCCATTTCTTGGTCCTTCATTCAGGACCTAAACTTTCAGACATTGATTTATTTTATGACTTTTGGGGTTGTATTTCCTTCCTTTAGACTTGTTATTTCTTAGAGTTTTGGTACATCGACTTTCAGTTCCTAGGTGTTGAATTTTGCGTGCTTGGATCGTTGACTTGATTATTCCTAGTTTATGAAAACTCAATCGTATCTCATTATTAAACCTGCTTCCGCATCTTTAAATTATCTATCTCTTATGAGTACTATTTCTTTGGGTTGAAATAGTGGTTCTCCCATAGGAGGGTTAGTGTGGGTGTCAATCACCACGGATTGAGATCACAACAAATTTGGTATCAGAGCCTCAAGCTCATTGATATCATTGTACCAAAATGAGTTTAGTAGAGTCTTGCAGAACGGTACAAAGACATTTGTACTTTTCTTCGAGAGGCTACAGGACTTTAGGAAATCACTCAATCTTCTTTCTCCTTTTGTTCTATAACTTGATTCCAATTGGTATCTGGCGATCCAAATTGGTATCTAATCTTCTTCTCCCTTTCGTCTGTTAATGGGTCTGGCTATGACTGACACTAAATATGAGATACTAACCAAGTTCTTAAAGTTGAAGCCTCTAGTGTTTCAAGGTTCTAAGAGTGAGGATTCTTATGATTTTATTTTGGACTGTTATGAGAGGTTGCACAAGTTGGTCATAGTTTATTTGCACGGGGTTAAGTTTGTGATTTTCCATCTACAAGGTGAAGCCAAGCAATGGTGGAGGGATTATGTGGAGTGTCACTCATCAGTGTTTCTCCCACTTAATTGGTTCTAGTTTTATGCTTTGTTTATGGAGAAATATGTGCCATGTACCTTGAGAGAGCTTACGACTCAAATCTAAGAACTCTTTGGTAAGGGATTTATCCATCCTAGGGCTTTTTTATGGGGTGCCTCGGTCTTGTTTGTTAAGAAAAAAGATGGTAGCATGAGAATGTGCATAGATTACCGACAACTGAACAGGGTCACCATTCGAAAGAAGTACCCATTACCGTGCATTGATGACATTTTTGATTAGTTGCAAGGTGCATCAGTCTTTACAAAAATTGATCTCAGGTTTGGGTACCATCAATTGAATATTAGACCATAGGATGTGCCCAAGACAACTTTTAGAACCAAAATGGTCATTATGAGTTTTTAGTGATGCCGTTTGGGCTAACCAGTGCACCTTCAACCTTTATGAATTTGATGAATGAGGTATTCAGGCCCTTTCTAGATTCATTCATGTTAGTGTTTATAGATGACATTCTGGTATTTTTGAAGAGTGAAAAAGAACATACAGACCATCTTTGCATTGTTCTACGTGTCGTGGAGAAGCATAAACTATATGCAAAATTATCTAAGTGTGAATTTTGGCTGTCTTCAGTATCCTTCTTGGGGCATGTTTTTCCGAAAGAAGGGGTAATGGCAGATCCACAAAAGATTAAAGTAGTTAAGAATTAGGGTTGGCCAGCTCTGTGACTGAAGTAGAAGATTGAATAGCTTTAAAAGGATCTTGATTCAAAGTCATCAGTTGTTCCTCTAGGCTCTATTTGCAATTTGCTCAGAAAACACAAAAAGTGCAAAAGCTAGAACAAACCTCGATTACATATCTTGTCAAAGTCTTCCCAATTTCAGCCCATCAAATGGTATATCCCCACCACTCTATAAACCAACAACACCCTTCTGAGACAATCAAGATTAGAACATCACTGACAATCAAGATTAACTATTTAAAAGCAAGAACTTTTTGAGCTATAATGGTGTCTTATGCTTAAAAGTTTCTTCTTTAGAGCTCTTTAATGATGACCTTTCGGTTCTGTTATTTTTGTGTATATTGAAACCTAATATTTACTGTAGTTGGTTTGTTAAGAGGTAGGATAAAATAATAACAAGATTAAGATGAAGATTAAATTTATACCAAACTTAGCATGAATAGCAAAAATCAACAAAGACATTATACTATGTCAATTTAAATTAATCAGATAGGAGTTGAATATCAGCTGAAAAATATATTTAAGAAAGTTAGATTTTAAAACAAATAAATGCTAGTTTTTCTTTATAAAAAAATACTCCTAACCCGAGGATCTTATCCCTCGTGCCGGTCAGGGGTTGAGCCTAACACCCCAAACATTAACATATATATAAAATAGCAAAAGTACATAGAGGGTACATAGTCCTTACCTCCAATTCTATATTGGTACATGAGCCGACTAGCGTACTAAAGCCGGTTAGCTCATCCCCATTTACTATAAGAACAAACTTAGAAATAAGCACCTAAGAGAGGACTCTTCTCAATACATTAAATCTAAGAAAGCGTAAATAAGGGAGACTCTCCCCTTACATAATATAAAGAAAGAGCCTATGTAAACTAAAATAAACTTCTTCCTAGAAGCTGTACATAATGACTATAACTTAAAGGAAGAAGAATATCAAAACAAAGAACAAGATGGAACATGTCCTAAAAGAGGAGCTCCTTCCAGCCATCTATGGTGGTTCTTTAATCCTTTTCATCTTTTGTCTTCTAAAATTTGGCATGTCTAGTTTGTCCAATATGTAGTACCCTTTTGTCTCCTTAGTGCTGCTGAAAATTGAAGATGTGGTATGCTCTGTCCACCTTGTGACTGTGCTTAGAAAGAGTGTCTGCAACAAAGTTTTCTTCCCTAAAAATATGATTGCATTGGAAATAGTACAACAAAGTTATCAAATGTTGGAGTGCAGTGATGTATTCTCTAATAGTCCTGGGTGTTTTGGCCTCTTGTCTTAGCTATTTAATTAGCAGCTGTGAGTCTACTTCCAGCAGAATCCTACTATATCCATGTTGAATGCACCATGTGATCCCTAATACTGTAGCCTGCACCTCAGCTTGGTTGTTAGAACCAAAGCCAAGTGGTGCAGTAAAAGCATAGACGAGCTTCTCTTTATGATCCCTTAAGATACCCCTGGCCCCTATTCTTCCCAGATTATCTAAGGCACTACTATCAGTGTTTAATTTCACTAAAGTGCAGGGAGGTTTATGCCATTTGACTTGAATAATCTTCATAACATGATTGCATCTCTCAACCATAGATGGTAACTCCTTTCGGTCATTTATCCAATTGATATAAGAAAAGGCTTTAATGATCAACATGTAGAGATCCTTAATAATTAAAAATATAACTCTAGTGCTACTAGATTTATTTCCTCCATACTTACTAGTACATCTATTCTTCCAAAGATGCCAATAAATAAATATAGTAGTAGCATGTAGCATGAGTTTTTGCACCTCATTGTTTGTTTTGGACAACCACCATTTCATCAGCACACTTCTCATGGGCCTGCTGGTATATTGTATACCCCAGTACTGTGAAAAGTACCTCCAAATGTGCCTAGAAAAGTAGCCTGAGATAAATATGTGATCTATATTGTCCCACCCTAGTCTGTAACAAGAAGAGCACTTGACAGGTTCATGACCAAAGGAGACAATACTCTTATTTATAGGTAATTTATTTCTGAGAGACCTCTAGACCAGAAAGGATACCTTGAAAGGTATATTATTATTCCATATAGTGGTGTCAGTCATGGTTTTGCTTCTTTTTTGCCTGACCTGGTTCCAAGCTGATGTACAAGTAAAGTTTCCATTTGAGTTTAGCTTCCAGCATGTTATATCTGGGATGCTAGGTTGATATTTGAAGGAGCTGTTGAGGATCTTCTGTACCAGGTGATGAGGGGCATGCTGTCTCACCTTTTCTTTATTCCATACCCCATTAGTCAAGAATTTAGACATTGTAATATTATTAAGCCTAGGAAGATACGTATTATGATTAGCTAAGGGGTCAATTCCTAGCCAATTAACCAGATAAGTGATTGACCTTTATTCTATTTCTTGATCACTGAATGTGCCCTTTGGTAGTACTTGGCCTTAATAAAGTCTCCCCATAGTGTCTTCTAGGACCTGAAGATCCACCACTGTTTGTACTGCAAGGCTAAGCACACATCATGAAAATTTTTCATACCAATACCCCCTTCTTCAACAGGATAGCTGAGAGTCTTCCACGATGCCCAGTGGTATTTTCTCTTTTCTTTGTCCCATCCCTAAAAGAAGTCTGCAATAAGGGATTTAATTTGTTTGAGAGTAGTAGAAGTAGGGGTGATAGCAGAAAGAAGATGAATTGCAAGAGATTGCAGCACAGATTTCACTAGAGTAGCTCTTCCCCCATAGCTAAAGATCTTAGTTTGCCACCCTTTAATTCTGGAGATCACTTTGGACACTATACTAGTAAAATAGATAATCCTTTGATGCCCAATGTATAGAGGACATCCCAAATAGGTAATAGGACCATGAGTTGACTTGAAGCTAGTGGTGATAGTGACCCTTGCAATAATCTCAGGATTAGTATTCAAAGGGATCATGCAATGACTTTTTTCTTTGTTAATAAGCTGGCTTGAGGTCTATTCATACATCTGCTGTTTCTTCATGATCAGCTTGATAGAATATTTATAGGTTTAAGTGAATATAATTATATCATCAGCAAAGCTCAGGTGATTAATCAAGGGGCCCTTTTTCTCCATGTGAAAACCTATGTACAAGTAGTGTTGATGAAAATTTTTGAGCAACCTAGAAAGAACCTCAACACCTATTATAAAAAGAGCAGGAGACAATGGATCTCCCTATTTGAGACCTATTGTAGAATGGAAGAAACCATACCTACTACCATTCATAATAACTGAGTACCAGTTGTTGGCCATTATCCTCTAAACCATATCAATAAATAATTCTCCAAACCCCATTCTTCTCATCACTAGACATATAAATGACCAAGACACACTGTCATAGGCTTTGGCCATGTCTAGTTTGAAAATGACATTATCTCCAAGCTTGGGTTTTTTGATGCTATGAATGATTTCTTGTGCCAATATGATATTTTCTGAGATGCTTCTTCCATGGACAAATCCTGACTGGTTTTCAGAGATTAAGTGAGGAAGAATGGGAGCTATCCTGAGGCATAATACCTTAGAAATGACTTTATTGGTAAAGTTACTGAGAGATATGGGCCTGAAATCTAACAACTTATTAGGATGGTCTACTTTTGGGAGTAGAACCAAACAAGCATGAGAGATGAACTTGGGAATAAAATGCCCACAGAAAAAGTATTTCATCAAGTTTAATAAGTCTCTACTAATGATATCCCAACAGGTATGGAATTGCCATTAATTCCATCAAGACCTGTAGCAGACATAGAACTCATTAAAAAATAGCTTCTTTCAGCTCCTCCTTTGTAGGCATAGCATTAAGAGACTGGTTTTGTTGATCTGTGATGGTGTTGGGGATATAATTTAGGATGTCTTCATTGATTAGATCCTTTTTCCCAGTGAATATCTTCTCAAAATGATCACAAGCAGTAGTGGTAATATTTTGATCACCCTGATTGGTATTGCTTTGGTCATCAGTGACTTTATGGATAAATAATCTTTTTCTCCTTCCTCTGATAATAGCATGAAAGTATTTGTAGTTGGCATCTCCATCCTTAAACCACTGAAGCTGAGTTTTTTGTTTAAGGATGGACTGCTCTGTCTTCAAGTATGTGATATACTGAGCATTCACTTGATTGAGCTTGGTCCAATTACCCTCAGAATTGTCATGAATGATAGCATCTTCTGCTTGATTTAACTTTTCTTCTAATTCTTTGACTGCTTCATATATGTTATCATATTGTTGTCTTGACCAACTGCTAAGAGTGTTAGACACCTTCTTAAGCTTCAGGTGAAATATTCTCATAGGATTACCTTCCATAGGTCTTTCCCAGCAAGCTTTAATAGTGTCTAGGAATGTTTCATTCTCCACCCAACAATGAAGGAACTTGAAATATTTGATGGGGTTACTGTAAGTATCCTTGAATTCAAGTAAAAGGGGGTAGTGATCTGAACCTGTAGAAGCAAGATAGGACACATTAGTCACAGGCATCATCTGTAACCACCTATCATTCACCATGGCCTTGTCCAGCCTCTTTCATATTCTAGCATCCTTGTCCCTATTATTACACCATGTAAAGTTTTGACCATGAAAGCCCAAATCAGTGAGGCCACATGCTTCAATTACACTTATGAACTCAAAACTTTTGCTTATATTGTAAGGTAACCCTCCTAGCTTTTCCTCAACATCAGTGATCACATTGAAGTCTCCAATAGTGCTCCAAGGCTTGTCTATATCAACAAACTGCAGCATCTTCTCCTAAAGACTTTTTCTCATATAATCCTTACACTAGGCATAAACAAATATAATAATATGAGCAATAGGACTACTTGAACAATGAACCCTGAACCACATGTTTGATTTCACAAGTAATATGTTGTTCATCTTGATCTATAATGAAGCAATCCACATCTTGATTCTAGAAAAACCAAATCTTGTTATTAGAATTATGACTTGCACTATCCATTCTAAGCTGATTTTAGTAGTTGAGCTGAGATTGATTAGAAAAGGGTTCAAGAATTGCCAACATAGAAAGGTTGTGGTAATCCTTGAGTTTTTGGAGTCTATCCAATGAAACTTGAGTATCAATACTCTTTGCATTCCAGCATATTGTACTAATCATCAAGATTTCTGGGATTTGGACCCTGTATTGATGCGACTCTTAAAAATAACATTATCTGAACTGGTGGTAATCTCTTGTTTCTTCTTTTTCTTCTTTTCCTGCCGACTCCTACGTGATAGACCATTCTTCTTAGAAACCTGTAGTACTTCATCCTGAACTGTAGTATCTATGGTAGAACAAAATGCCTTTAAGAGTTCCCTCTTCCTCATCATGAGTTTGTTCCCTCTGATCAGGATTCTTTTCATCTTCAGAGTGAGTAACTCTGTATTCATTAATAAGATCATCTGATATGGCTCTCTTATTAAGCACCCTCATCTCAGTAGAACTGACGTGAATCTATAGAAGAGCCACACAAATCCCTATCTGTTCTTCAACCAAGATATAGTTCACCCTTTGCTGATAATTTTCAGAATGTGTTTTTCTCTCCTTAGCTTATTTTTTCTTTAATGCATCCCTCTTCTTCTTACTCAGAGACAAAGTAGATTTATTATTCAGAATCTGAGAATTTTCTCCCTGGTTTGTTTTGCTGATATTTAGAGATTTAGCACTTCCCATATCAGTCTTATTAACCTGAAGCTTGACCGCAAAACCCTTTTCTCTGGCATTATCATCTGCTTGGACATCAGCATATTGAAACTGAACATTGTGCCTGGTAGTAGTTTGAAAGGTGGTTGCAGGGGCTCTAGATTCTTTCCTATGGTCGACCAAAAGAACTTCCTTCCCCCTGGTATCCCCTTCTTGCAAGTTAGTGAGTGTCTCCTGTATTTCCCCATCCTTACCTCCATTAACTACTTCAGCAACAACAACAGTTTTATTAAGAATATTAGAGTTATAGAGGGAGCCATGGGTGTGTGGGAGAATTGAGTCAATACCTGAGGTACTCTTATTGAGAGTATTAGTATGCTGATCAAAGTCATCATTTGCAGGGCCAATATCAATTTGTTGGTGTCTCTCTTTTAGCAGATTCTCATTTTTCTGGCTTTGTTTTAACGCAATATCTTGGATCACCTATTTTGAGGGGCTAGAGGGATTGGGATGGGGGTGCTGATTTTAGACTCCAAAATCAACATTACATTCATGGGGAGCATTTTCCCAAAAATTAGTATTTATACTTGTTTGCTGAAGTTGTTGCCCTGACTGGTGCCTTGTTGTAGGTGGCTGACTGGAGCTTGGGTCCTCTCCTTGTTACATTTCTTGTGGTTGTTTCTAATGTGCATTGGCTTATTGAATGATTTTCTTTCCTTTCCTTTTTTGAACTTGCCATTCCTCATGGTCTTGACCCTTATCCTTACTATCAGTGTGGAGAACACTTGGTTGATCTGTGTTACCTGCAACTTCCTAAATCTGTAACTCTTTATTCCTGTCATTGTTTGCTTTGTTTTTGGTCTTCTCAACTTCCTCCTATTCTTTTCTTCTTATGTTCTCCTCATCTCTTCTCTTCACAATACATACTCTAGAGAGATGGCCCTAATGTTTGCAGTCTTCACAGTACTATGGCACTCCTTTATACTGAACAGATTGCCACCTGCCTTCACCATTCTTATCTTCATCAAATTCCATCCAAACATGCTGAGGTCTTTCCTTGGTGAGATCAATTTGAATCTTGACTTTAGCTACACTATCCCTTATTTTCTTATAAGTAGCCAAATCCAAGAATAAAACCTTACCAATAGGAGATAATAAAGGGGTTACCACTTCCAGACAATAACAATGCTAAGGTAATTCAGGTAGAATGGCCCATATAGGGACCAAAGGAGTTTCCACTTCAAGTTTGAATGTGGGAGTCCAAATCTATATTCTAATAAGTTGAGAGTTCAAATCTGTACTCTGATAAGTTGACCTGCTATGAATATTTTCCCTTTTGACCATACTGTTGAGTGATCAAACTCATTGTCAAGATCAATATATAAGTGTCTAGAGTTAAAATGAGTAAGCTTCACCCCTCCTCTTTGTTTAGTTTGCACTATAAATTCCTTTCTGATAACCTCCATTTTAGCATAGTATTGGTAAACTTTCCAATAAGAGTGTATTTACATCTAACAGCCAATTTAACCGTAAAGTCCTTTTTTCTGAAAACTACAGCAGGGTAGCCTTTCTTAGTAGTGATCTTGGGGGAGCTTATATCAATAAGAGCATTTTGCACAGCCTCTCAGGCTCTTAATCTAGTCACTAGAGCATGGGGCACTACAGGATTTGGAGGAGTAAGAGGATTAGAAATATTTGGATTAGGACCTCTATTTTAGTTTGGATGTTTGGAGATTGAGTTATTTCTGTTGTCCACAGAGGTAGCTAGCTTGGTGGGAGTGAATGTCTTAAAATTATTGGACACTTTCATAGGATTGCTATTAGGAATATAAGTTTTTTGTGCAAGTTGTTGGCACACATTGGACCCCTTAGATAAATGGGCAGGTTGTTGGTTTATTCTGTTGCTATTTTGCACATTCCCATGAGATTGAATGTTCCCCTGATCTTTTTGATTAGCTACTAATTCAACATGATTATCAGCAACCTGGACTTTCTCATTTTTATTAATCACATCTAGTTGCAGGTCATTAGTTCTAGTCGTAGGAACATTACCAGTTTGTAGACTATTGGAAATAACACTCACAACATTTGGCTCAACTTGGGGTTCTTCAATAGCTTGACTGTTACATTGCTGATCAGTTCCAAAACAAGTTTTAGTAGTCTTTGATCCATGATCATTCTCCTTAGCACAATCAATTACTTGTATTTCATCACTTTACTGGTGTAATTAACCTTGGCAATTCAAATCATCCAAAGTTTGATCTTTTATAGCAGCATACTCCACAGCTTTATAACTTCGAGTTTCCATTGACGACTTACTGTTACATTTCTTATCATTCCCTTGAATGTTTTGAATTTGAATTGAATCATGATCATGTCGATCCCATGCTTGTATTCTATGCATTTGTTGCTTTATTTGGCCCTACAAATTCAATTCTTTCAAAAATTGGGTTGCTGAACCTACAGGTTCTTGGCTATTATAGTTCTCAGAGGTCTAGAGGATATTCAAATTCATTAGAGGTGATTCAAAGTGGTATTCAGATCTTGGGAGAAGCACATCCAAGTGATGAACATTTTGGCATAACTTTTGTTTGATTTGGGTCGCCGGAGTTCCGGCGCCGCTACTAACTTCTTTGTCGCCGATGATTCCTCTGATGGAATTAGCTAAAAATACACCTATAAATTTGTCTTGACCTGGAGAAAAATACCTAGTGGTTTCCATGTCTTGAATCTCGCCGTAAGTTGCTTGAATTTGGGGATGCATCTCAGGCGATTCTAAGTCACTTCTCGCAGAAATCGACGGATGATTGCTCCCAATTTAAGCAGTCAAATGCTGTGATTTTTGGATCATATGTAGCCCTTGTGATGTTGATTCGTCACCTTCATTCTGTTTCATTCGAATCAATCCAATGGAGTCTTGCCCGATCTACTGTACTTGAGTCAATCCAGTTTCACTTGAAATTGCACTTGCATTTTTAGTATCTTTTTGTAGATTCAAAGTAATATTACCTGGATTAGAGGATAATGCTTGATGATCCGGTGGCCTGGGGAGATCCACCAGCGGCGGTGAGGCCATTTTGGTACACTTGAGATGATGAACTACGTTTGAGAATATTTTTGTTACCGTTGCCTGGGGAGATTTTTTTTGGGGCCTTCAATAAATGCTAGCTTTCAGTAGATGGAATTTCTACATAAAATATATTATTTCATTTCACATTGCTTAGGATGAGTAGTTACACTATGAACTTCTTTAGTAGTTTCAACTTTAGGTAAAATAATGAAATATTATTTTAAGTAAAATTATAAGTTTTACTCATAAATCTTTTTTCACGGTCCACAAATTTAAAGTCTATAAATATTTGGGGCACATGTGGTATAGGAAAAATATTTTAAGACTCAAAATTAAAAGAATTTCTTGTCAAAAAAAGGATATGACAGTCCATCAAGTTGGAACAATAGAAGATGGAGAATTTTTTTTTGGGACTTGAAGTGTAGGAGGAACATTGAGAATTGGAAACTACAACAGAATTCCAAAACCTGGTTGATTTTCTTCACAAACAAGGAACACTACAGAATAACCACGATGTTTGGCGGTGGGGGTTAGGAAACTATGGGATGTTTTTTGTTAAGTCATATTATGAGAAGCTTTTAGTTATAAAGGAGGTTATCAGAGTCAAGAATTTTATGAAAAGGGTTCAAAATATGAAGAAATACACATACAAAGAAGCAAAAAGGTTCAACATCTAGTATATATATATGAATTAGATTCAGATCATCCATGTAGATCAATCTGGATCCATATAAATAATATATATATATATATATATACACGTACATACTATATATTTAACTTATTAACTAATAAAAAGATATGATGGCTAGAACTCTGAAAGGATTTGTTCCCATTATTATGGATTAGCCAATAAAGAAGGAATCCAGGATAAAAAACTTCGGGTAGTGATTTGGAAAATTTGAGCTTAGGCCAGACTTGGACGAATTATGAGTCAGGTGAGGTCTAAGGTGATCCAAAAATTTATAGGGGATTAACCTATAATCTGATTTATTTTGTTGATAGCCAAGATCATAAGGAGCTTGTACAGCTTTACAGAATTGTATTTGGATGAGTAAATATCCCGGAATTGAAATTAGAGTGAACGGTATATGTTAAGAGGTCATGCAATAAGGGTATATTACGCCTTAAAATTGCTACGCTAAGATTCAGATCATTCTTCGTATGCGTATAGGCTTGAGCTCGAAGACTTCAAAATATATATATGATCTAGGATCAATTCATAAGTATTTAAAGTGTATTAGATGTGATTTAGGGTAATAAGAGATTCCTAAAACCAAGCCAAGTTCAAAGAATTTTACCGGCTAAGTTTCCGAATGAGTTCGTATAACAGTCAATTTCAAACAACCATATCTCCTAGAATATAACTAATTGGGTATCCCATGAACTATCAAATTAAAGGTCTTTGATTCTTCTTTATAATACCATCAAGATTGCATTTTATGGATTTTGAGTAGAAAGTTATGATTGTTTTATTGAAGCATGTCTGGATAGGACAATTCGGCGAGCTCACCTGCCAATTTTGCAACTCGCTGAATGGTTCAGCGACAAGCCAATTTAGCTCATTGAATGGATCCGAAATTCTTCATAAACTATTATTTCGGCGATCTCAAACACCCTTTGGAGACTCACAGAATGGTTCGGTGAGGAGACCTCCAGCTCACCGAAATTGCCGACGAGATTTATTAAAAGGTGATTTTTCTCAATATTTCAACCTAATAATATTCTTATACATAGAGATACTCTCAAAATCCCAAATTCTCCTTCTCCCAAAGATCAAGAACTTCAAGAAAGGGATTTCTCCAATATTGGGAGATCTAAAGACTCCAAGTTCAAGATCTCCTTCACAAATCCATAAATTATTTTCTCAACTTCAAGTTACAAGGTTTCAAATACAACACTTTTATCCAATAAGTCCTAAGATTCAGGTATGTAAGGATGTTCATAACATGGATTGAATTCACCCAAGTGTCCTACATCTTCTTTGAGTTGAATGTACATATGAATTGAGTTTTTTTGATAGATCTATGTCCTAATGAGTTTTTACATCTACTAACTTGATTTTTTTTATGTTGATGTTGATGAGTTGAGAAATTTATAAATATTTCATGTCTTCATCCCCATGAACATGAGTTGATTCCTATATTACAGTATTTTTATACTATGATTGGGTCTAAGAGTTGATTGGTATGAGTTGCTATACATATTTTTGTTATAAGCTTAAATATTTTGAGTCTCCTTAATTATTGATTTGGAGTCTTGATGAGTCATGATTTAGCCCTAAAAGATTGGCTGAATGAATGGAGAAATGATTGGATAGGATTAAATGTTGTCATAAATGTATATCTAAGCTACTCTTGAAAAATATGATTGGAATTGATTGGATAGTATGATAGATCGAGAGAATTGATTGTGATAGAATTGATGAATTGATAAGGGTCCAAATGGGACTTGTTGAAACAACTAGATTGAACTGATTGGATAGAATTTTATGAGAATTGAGTCTTGGAAGGAGTATCAAGCACCGAATTGGATAAAAGTAAGTAATAACTCGAACCTAATAACTAAGTCGCCAAACATAAGAGGGGATTGAATTATTAAAGTCGGATGTTTTCTAAATTTCTATCTTGACATAATAAGACTTAATTGGTTATGGATCCATGATTGTTGATTCATTCCTACCCTGGCAAGGTATGAATGAATGTGGCAACAATATCAGCTTGTTGTACTATCACTGGCTCATAAGTGATAGTTGTCTGATAAGAAAAACTTACATATAGGTCTTGATAGTACTTTGAGTTGGATTTGGAATGGATTGGATTAGACTGTATATGATTGGTCTTGTCTAAATCATATTCAGGTTTAGAATTAGGACATCTTGCTTGAGTTGTTTCTTCTTCTGAGTTGGGATTTTGAGTTGATTTGATTTTACCCTGATGCATGTTTCATTCTGCCATTTTACATACTCGTATATTCTACGTATTGACATCCATTTGTGTCTGCATTATTTAATAATATAGAGATAGATACTAGAGATCACCGTTGAGGATCTATTCGCTTCCAGCTAGTTGGTGAGTTCTCCCTGTTTTCGTAAGATACCACAATTATCTTTTCAACTTTGAGTTAGCTTTCCTTTATTTAATTTATGGTAGCCATAAACCTGTCATTAGAACCTCTTAGATTGCTGATAGAGGCTTCATAGACTAGAGTCTTGATGATGTTGATTTGTTTATTTTGACTAGTTTCATTATTACTAGTTGTTGATTGGATAGATGGTTGGCCTTCGGCCTTATTTGTGAATAGTATTCTTATGAGTTGAGTCTTCCGCTGATAGAATGAGATTGAATGAATGTGTGATTGGACCAAGTGGTTCACTTGGGGACCATTAATGATCTTCGAGTACCAGCCACGTCTAGGGTATCCTTTTGGAGCGTGTCAAACTTAGTATCAGAACATAGAGTTCAAGAGTCCTAGGGAGTCTATGAAGACGTGTCTAGTAGAGTCTTGTTTATGAGTGTATTGTGCACCACTCTTATAATCAGGAGGCTATAGGTCATTAGGAATTGTTTCACTTCTTCCTACTCTAAGATCGTGCGAAAGAGTTTAAAACTAAGAGTTAATTCCTAATTCGCGCGTTATGCATTTGTATATAATGCCTTCAAAACATACCGCAAGTCATAGGAATGCTATCCGCATAGAATTTCCACAGTCAGAGATATACCCACTGAGGACTAAGAGCCGACCTGTAAGATATACTGAGGCACCTCAAGTGCCTACTACTTAGCCTACACCAACTTTGGAGGCAAATTTCCTAGGTGCGATTGCTATGCTCACTCAGTTAGTGGCTACCCGCAATAGTAGCCAGAGTTCACCAACTCTTAGCTCTAGTTATCAAGAAACATCTACTTCCATGAGGATTACAAATTTTTGAGAATGAATTTGTCGGTATTTATGGGTTCTACCCCCAGAATTTTATTGATGAGATATGAAAAATCTTGAAAGTGATGCATACTATAGATATCAAGGGGGTTGAGTTGGTGTCTTATCAACTAAAGGATATGGAAAATATTTGGTATAACCATTAGAAAGAAAATAGAGGTGATGATACGGAGCCTGCCATTTGGGATGAGTTTGAGAGAGCATTCCTCGATCATTTATTTCCTAGAGAACTAAGGGAAGCGAAAGTAGAAGAATTTGTGAATTTAAAACAAGAGGGTATGATAGTTAAGGTGTATAGTCTGAAGTTCATCGAACTATTTAGATATTCTCCGGAGATGATCCAAGATATGAGATCAAAGATGAGGAAATTTATCTCCGAATTGGGAAGACATGTGAAGAAGGAGTGCATAGTAATATTGTTGATCTCTGACATGGATATTCCTAGATTAATGGTGTATGCTTAGCAGGTAGAGGATGAGAAGAGGAACAACAAGGATGAGCATTTGAGAAAGAAGGAAAAATTAGCTGGACATGAGAGTGAGCAAAGGCAAAGCAAGGGCAACAAGTCCTTATTTCAAAAGAGGTCTTCCAACTATGCCCCATTTGCGGCAAGTGCACCTACATCGCATAATAGGTATGATCAGCAGGGATAGAGTCACTAGAATTTCAAATCCTAGGGTTCTCAATCCCAGGTTAGTGTGGGTCAAGGTTCAAGGGAAAAGTTACCCTGAGTCAAGTGCGGTAAGCTCCATTTGGGAGAGTGTAGAGAGGGAAAAGATGGTTGTTATAAATGTGGACAAGTGGACCATTTTCAGAGGGAGTGTCTAACATGGGGTAACTCAACCTAGTATTCTACCACCGCACCACTGGGTAGAGGTAATCAAAGGAGCACTACTTCAGGTACGAGTGGAGGTACAAACCATCTGTATGCCATGGGTAGTCGCCAAGATCAAGAGAACTCCCCAGATATTATGACGGGTATGATTCGAGTCTTTACATTTGACTGTTATGTTTTGATGGATTTAGGTGCCATGCTATCTTTTGTGTCTTCTTATATGGCTAGTAGATTTGATAAAATTCCTGAGTGTCTTCTAGAACCCTTCAATATTTCTACTCCTGTTGGTGATTCTGTCTTAGCTGAGAGAGTCTATAAGAATTGTACTATGTCAATCTATCACAAAGATACCTTGGCTGACTTAGTTGAGTTGGAAATGGTTGTTTTTATGTGATTCTTAGCATGGACCGGCTATATGCCTATAATGACTCTATTGATTGTAGGACTCAGATTGTTAAATTTAAATTCTCAATGAGCTTGTCATAGAGTGAAAGGGTAGTCCTATCGTGCCTAAGGGTAAATTTATTTCCTACCTTAGGGCCATAAAGTTAATCTCAAAAGGGTGTATTTATCACATCGTGCGAGTAAAAGATGATAGTGTTGAGTCTCCATCTCTTGAGTTGGTTTCGATTATTAACAAGTTTCCATAAGTCTTTCTTAAGGATCTGCCTGAAGTCCCTCCTGATAGGGAGATCGACTTTGGGATTGATGTCCTTTCTGATACGCAGCCTATCTTTATCCTGCCATATAAAATGGCTTCTGCTGAGTTAAAAGAGTTGAAATAATAGTGTAAGGACTTGTTAGATAAAGATTCATTAGGCCAAGTGTCTCACCTTGGGGTGCTTTTGTCCTATTCGTGCGAAAGAAAGATGGGTCCCTTAGAATGTGCATTGATTACAGGAAACTGAACAAGATCACCATAAAGAACAAATATCCTCTCCCTAGAATAGATGATTTGTTTGACCAACTTCAAGGTGCCACTTGTTTCTCAAAGATAGACCTAAGATCAGGTTACCATCAGTTGAAGGTAGGGGAGTATGATATACCAAAGACAGCTTTTTGGACCCGTTATGGCCATTTTTTGTTCTTGGTCATGTCCTTTGGGTTGACTAGTACCCCTGCAGCCTTTATAAATCTCATGAAGTGAGTATTTAAGATGTACCTTTATATGTTCATGATTGTCTTCATTGATGATATTCTGGTCTACTCCAAGGATGAGGAAGAGTATGCCTATCATCTTAGAATTGTCCTGTAGACTCTAAAAGACCAGGTATTATATGAAAAGTTCTCTAAATGTGAATTTTGGCTTGCATCAGTGGCTTTCCTAGGCCACATTATATCTGGAGATGGTATTCGGGTTGATACTCAGAAAATTGAGGTAGTGAAAAATTGGCCCAGATCCATATCCCCAACAAATATAAGAAGTTTCTTAGGTTTGACTGACTATTATCGAAGGTTTGTAGAGGGGTTCTCATCCATATCATCACCATTGACCAAGCTGACCCAAAAGAAGGCTAAGTTCTAGTGATCCAATGCTTTTGAGGAGAGTTTTCAAAAATTGAAGACCAAGTTGACCACTGCTCCTGTTTTGACTTTTCCCAATGGAATGGAGGATGTTGTAATCTATTGTGATGCGTCTAGAGTTTGTTTGGATTGTGTGTTGATGCAGAGGGGAAAAGTAATAGCCTATACTTAAAGACAGCTTAAGATTCATGAGAGAAATTACTCAACTCATGACCTTGAGCTGGCAGCTGTAGTATTTACTCTTAAAATTTTGTGCCACTATTTATATAAAGTGCATGTTGATTTGTTCACCGATCATAAGAGTTTACAGTATGTCTTCAGTCAAAAAGAACTCAACTTGAGGCAGAGGAAGTGTCTAGAGTTGCTCAAGGATTATGATATGAGCATTTTCTACCACCCAGGTAAAGCTAATATTATTACAGATACTCTTAGCAGGTTATCTATGGGTAGCACTGCCCATATAGATGAGGGAAAGAAAGAATTGGCTAAAGAGGTGCATAGATTAGCTAGATTAGGAGTTCAAGTTGAGGAAAATAATGAAGGTGGACTTAATGTTCAGAATGGGTATGCATCCTCCTTTGTGGTAGAGGTGAAAGAGAAGCAACACCAAGATCCCATCCTCCTACAGTTGAAGGAAGCTATCCACAAACAAAAGATGACAGTTTTCTCCAAAGGGGAAGATGGTGTGTTGAGGTACCAACATAGATTATGTGTCTCGGATGTTGATGATGTTCGAGAAAGGATTATGGCCAAAGCACATAGTTTCAGATAATCTATTCATCCTGGTTCTATAAAGATGTATCATAACTTGAAAGAAGTCTATTGGTGGAGCAGAATGAAAAGAAATATCATTGAATTTGTTTCCAAGTGCCCGAATTACCAATAGGTTAAAATTGAGAATCAAAGGCCATGTGGGTTAGCTCAAAATATAGAAATTATAGAATGGAAGTGGGAGATGATCAATATGGAATTTATTACAAGTTTGCTGAGGTCCCGAAAGCAGCATAATTCGATTTGGGTGATTTTGGATAGAATGACTAAATCAGCCCACTTTTTGGAAGTTAAGACTACTGACACCATAGAGGATTGTGCAAAATTATATATTCAGGAGATTGTCAGATTGCAAGGGGTTCCCTTGTCTATTATCTCAGGCAGGGAAGCTCAATTCACTTCTCAATTTTGGAGATCTTTTCAGAAAGGTCTGGGTTCAAAGGTGAATCTTAGTATAGCCTTTCATCCACAAACAGATGGCCAAGTAGAGCGCACCATCCAGACATTGAAGGATATGGTTAGGGAGTGTGTACTTGACTTCAAAGGAAATTGGGATAATTATTTACCTCTCATAGAGTTTTCATATAATAATAATTACCGTGCAAGTATTCAAATGGCTCCATATGAAGCTTTGTATAGGAGGAGGTGTAGATCACCAATTGGGTAGTCCCTATTTATAATATTGTATTTAAGGATAGCTTCTCCTATGAAGAGATTTCGGTCCAGATTCTTGATCATCAGGTTTGTAAATTAAGGACCAAAGAGATTGCCTTAGTCAAAGTCTTGTGGAGGAATCAATTTGTTGAGGAAGCCACATGGGAAGATGAGGAAGATATAAAAGCCAAATATCCACATCTATTCGTGCCTATCGATGAGAATGTTGAAGGTAATGTCCATTTTCTTGATTTGAATAGGTATGTCCATTTTTGAGTTTGAATAGTAAATTACTTTGAGCATTTGATTGGTTGATGATTGAGTCTTTATTTTTTTTGTATCTCGAGTCCATCCTTGGTTTACTCATCATTTGAGGACGAATAATCCCAAAGGAGAGATATTATTACACCATAAAATTTCTATGCTAAGATTTGGAACATTCTTTGTATACATATTAGCTTGAACTCGAAGACTTCAAATTGTATATATGATTTAGGATTAATTTATAAGTATTTAAAGTGTATTATATGTGATTTAAGATCATAAGGGATCCCTAAAACCAAGCCAAGTTCAAAGAATTTTTATCGGCTAAGTTTTCGAATGAGCATATAAGGGTAACATTCAAATGACTATATCTCCTAGAATATAACTAATTGGGTGGACCATGACTATCAAATTAAAGGAATTTGAGTCTTCTTTCCAATGCCATAAAGATTGAATTTGTTGGAGTTTGGAGTAGAAAGTTATGATTATTTTACTTAAGCATATCTGGACAGGACAATTCGGCCAGCTCACCTGCCAATTGGGCGACTCGCCGAATGGTTCAGCGAAAAGTCAATTTAGCTCGTTGAATGAATCAACAATCCTCCATAAACTTTTGTTTTAGGAGAGCTCAAACACCCTTTGGCGACTCATCGAATGGTTCGGTGAGGAGACCTCCAGCTCACCGAAATTGTCGACAAAATTTATTAAAAGATGATTTTTCTCAATCTTTCAACCTAATAATATTCTTATAAGTAGAGATAATCTCAAAATATGAAATTCTCCTTCTCCTAAATATCAAGAACTTTAAGAGAGGGATTTCCCCAATATTAGGAGATCTAAAGACTCCAAGTTCAAGATCTCCTTCACAAATCCATAGATTGATTTCTCAACTTCAAGCTACCAAGTTTTAAATACAACACTTTTATCCAATAACTCCTAAGATTCAGGTATGTAAATCTTCTCATAACATGGATTGAATTCACTCATGTGCCCTATATCTTCTTTGAGTTAAATATTCATATGAATTGAGTTTTCTTGATAGATTTATGTTCTAATGAGTTTTTATATCTACTAACTTGATTTTGTTATGTTGATGTTGATGAGTTGAGAAATTTATAAATGCTTCATGTCTTCATCCCTATGAACCCGGGTTGATTCCTATATTACAGTATTTTTATATACTATGATTGGGTCTAAGAGTTGATTTGTATGAGTTGCTATATATATTTTTGTTATAAACTTAAATATTTTGAGTCTCCTTAATTGTTGATCTAGAGTATTGATGAGTCATGATTTAGCGCCAAAATATTGGCTGAATGAGTGGAGAAAAGATTGGATAGGAAAACACATTGTCATAAATGCATATCTAAACTACTCTTGAAAATGTGATTGGGATTGATTGGATAGTATGATCGATCAAGAGATTTGATTGTGATAGAATTGATGAATTGATAAGGGTCCAAATGAGACTTGCTGAAATGACTAGATTTAACTGATTGGATAGAGTTTTATGTGAATTGAGTCTTAATAGGAGTATAAAGCACCGAATTGGGTAAGAGTAAGTAATAACTCAAACCCAATAACTATATCGCCTAATATAGGAGAGGATTGAATCATTAAAGTTGGATGTTTCTCAAATTTTTGTCTTGACATGATAGGAGTTGATTTGTTATGGATCTATGTTTGTTGATTCGTTCCTATCCTACCAAGGTATGAACGGATATGACAATAACGTCAGCTTATTGTACTATCATTGGCTCATAAGTGATAGTTGTCGGATAAGAGAAAGTCCTATATAGGTCTTGATAGTACTTTGACTCAGATTTGGAATGGATTGGATTGGATTATATATGATTGGTCTTGTCTAAATCATATTCTTTTTTAGACTTAGGACATCTTGATTGAGTTGTTTCTTCTTCTGAGTTAGGATTCTGAGTTGATTTGATTCTACCTTGATGCATGTTTCATTCTGTCATTTTACATACTCGTACATTCCATATACTGACGTATATTAGGCCTGCATCATTTAATGATGTAGAGACAGGTACTAAAGATTATCAACAGGTGCACCGTTGAGCATCTATTCACTTTCAGCTAGTTGATGAGTCCTCTCTGGTTTCGGAGGATACCATAATTATCTTTTCAGCTTTGAGTTAGCTTTTCTTTATTTGATTTATGGTAGACATGAACCTATCATTGGAACCTCTTAGATTGCTGATAGAGGCTTCATAGACTAGAATGTTGATGATGTTGATTTGTTTCGTTTTGACTAGTTTCATTCTGACTAGTTGTTGATTTGATAGATGGTTGGCCTTTGACCTTATTTATGAATAATATTCTTGTGAGTTGAGTCTTTAGATGATAGAATGAGATTGAATGAATATTTGATTGGACCAAGTGGTTCACTTAGGGACCAATAATGGTATTCGAGTATCGGTCATGTCTAGGGTACCCTCTCGGAGAGTGATAGGTATGTTGTGATATAGGAGACTTAGAGACTCTTTACGAGCTCTCTATATTTGCATATCATGCTAGATAGGGAATAATCCTGCCAGGGTGGGGCTGCTAGAGTGGAATGGTCCTACTGTGGTAGGACAATCATGGTTTAAGTTGGAGAAAAACCCCAAATATGATATTCTGCATAAAATGATTTTTTAAGAAGTTAGAAAATGACCTAGGGCGAATTCTTACTGATTTCCATCATATTTTGGGCAAAAGGTAAGTAATTCACTCCCTTAATTTGTATTCAATCCCTATAACCTAGAAATAACGGTTGGTGATCATTAGGGCATAGTTTTGGCTTGCAACTAATGGTGGGAAATATCCCTATGTGGGGGTTAGGATCATGGGTTTGGCATAATAGGAGACTTATATTTTAATTCATGTGAATTAGGTCATTGTATTGATCATTAGTATGTATGTTACTATTTTAAACCAAGAACAAGTTGAACTAAACCAAAAAGGGAAAGCTCCTACACTTTGGAGTTGTCAAATCTTAATTTTGAGGTAGGTGATGGTTTGTCTTTTCGAATTTGATATGTGTACTTGTTAAATTACTCTGATGTTTGCATGTGTATGTGAATAGGGAATACTAAAACATACTATGTGAAATGACTACTTATTGGCCAAGACTTGAAATAAACATGTTCTTGGTAGACATGATAGTTGGACCATTCGATGTGATTGTGGTTGATTTTGTAAGTTTGGATCGAGTGTCACGTTTCGACACTAATTGGATTAAGTGTCAAGTTCCAAAATCAGATCTGGTGTCACATTTCGACACAACCTTGGATCAGGTGTCACATTCTGCCACAATAATTGGGTGTCAATAGTTCCATGAAAGGACCCTTATGTGAAATTTTAAGGTATATTGGGGTTGTTGTATTGTGATCGTGTTGAGCATTATTAATGATATGGTAATGGATAAGTCTATTTTGTATATATATATATATATATGTGTGTGTGTGTTTACTATGCTTTAATTACTTGTTTTGTGTCTTACTTATTGGCTGGCCGCATGATCTTACAGTATACCATTGTTTTTGTATACTGATATTGGACTTGATATGTTTTTGTTGAGTACAGGACATCTTCCAACGGCTGTTGAGAAACCTCACTTAAAAGACTATTGATCTCTTTGAGTTCAAAGGGTGAGAAAGATTGTTTTGGGCTACCATGAGCTCTTCCATGTCTTGGTCCTTCATTCAGGACCTAAACTTTCAGACACTTATTTAATTTATGACTTTTGTGGTTGTATTTACTTCCTTTAGACTTGTTGTTTCTTAGAGTTTTGGTACATCGACTTTTAATTCCTAGGTGTTAAATTCCACATGCTTGGATTGTTGACTAGATTATTTTGAATTTATGGGAACTTAGTCGTATCTCATTATTAAACCTATTTTTGCATCTTTAAATTGTCTATCTCTTGTGAGTACTATTGCTTTGGGTTGAAATAGTAGTTCTCCCACTGTAGGGTTAGTGTTGGTGCCAGTCACAGCGGATTGGGATTATGACAAAATTGGTATTAGAGCCCTAGGTTCATTGATAGCGTTGTATCAAAATGAGTCTAGTAGAGTCTTGCGAAATGGTATGGAGATATGTATATTTTTCTTCGAGAGACTACCAGACTTTAGGAAATATCTTGATCTTCTTTATCCTTTCATGCTATAACTTGATTCTAATAGGTATCTAGTGATCCAAATTTGTATCTAATCTTCTTCACTCTTCTGTTCGTTAATGGGTCTGGCTATGACTGACACTAAACACGAGATGCTGACAAAGTTCTTAAAGTTGAAGCCTCTAGTGTTTCAAGGTTCTTAGAGTGAGGATGCTTATGAGTTCATTCTAGACTGTTATGAGAGGTTGCACAAGTTGGGCATAGTTCACCAGCATGGGGTTGAGATTGTGACTTTCTAGCTGTAGGGTAAAGCCAAGTAAAGGTGGAGGGCTTATGTGGAGTGTCGCTCACCAGTATTTCCCCTACTTACTTGGGTCCAGTTCCATGCTTTATTTCTTGAGAAATATATGCCACGTAGTTTGAGAGAGCTTTAGTCTCAAATCCAAGAACTCCTTGATAAGGTATTTATCTATTCTAGTTCTACTCCGAGGGGTGCTCTGGTCTTGTTTGTTAAGAAAAAGGATACTAGCATGAGACTGTGTATAGATTGCTGACAACTGAACAGGGTCACTATTTCAAATAAGTAACCATTGTCGTGCATTGATGACCTTTTTGATTAGTTACAAAGCGCATCAGTCTTTTCAAAAATTTATCTCAGGTTTTGTGCCATCAATTGATGATTAGACTAGAGGATGTTCTCAAGACATCTTTTAGAACCAGATATGGGCATTATGAGTTTTTGGTGATGTTATTTGGGCTGACCAATGCCCTTGTAGCTTTCATAAGTTTGATGAATGGAGTATTCAAGACCTTCCTAGATTTATTTATGATAGTGTTCATAGATGACATTCTGGTATATTCGAAGAGTGGGGAAGAACATGCAGACCATCTTTGCATTGTGGAAAGCAAAAACTATATGCAAAATCCTCTAAGTGTGAATTCTTGTCATCTTCAGTTACCTTTTTGGGGAATGTTGTTTCGAAAGAAGGGGTAATGGTAGATCCACAAAAGATTGAAGCAGTTAAGAACTGGATCTGCCTTGTTCTATGATTAAAGTTAAGAGTTTTGTGTGACTTGTCAGTTCTTATCATTAGTTCGTGAGGAACTTCGCTTCTATTGCTACCCATCTAACAAGGTTGACTCAAAAAGAGGTAACATTCGAGTGAACCGACCAATGCAAAGAGAGCTTCCAAAATCTCAAGACTCTGTAACCATAACACCAATTTTGAGGTGTTAAATTCTGTATGCTTGGATCGTTGACTATATTATTCTGACTTTATGGGAACTTAATCGTATCTCATTATAAAACCTGCTTCCGCATCTTTAAATTGTCTATCTTTTGTGAGTCTATTGCTTTGGGTTGAAATAATGGTTCTCCCACCTGAGGGTTAGTATGGGTGCTAATCACGATGAATCGGAATCATGAAAGACTCTTTCTAAACCAACGTCTTGTGTCTTCTTGAATTTCTTTTCAATAATAGAAACAACAATAATTCTTCACTTTCTTCCTTATCCAAATTCTTTTATAAGTTCATCTGCGAATTCTTGTGAAGATTCTTCCCCGAAATTAAGAACAAACTTTTGTAATTGGCACATAATTATAGGCTGTAGCTATTTTGAAGTAGTACGTATTTGATAAATATGTGATTGCACTGTTAGACTATTAAAATGAATTCAATGATCTTGCAAATCGTGCGTTTGATTAGATTCATCATTGGTATCAAAGCCTATATTTTTTTTTCTGGTCAAGGTAGGTTTCAAAAAGAAGTCCCGTCTATTGATTTTCAATGTAATTTTTTCTAATGTATAAAAGTTAGAGAATAAGACCGAGAGTTGACTCACTATGTGTGAGTGGGAATGAAAAAAATAGATTTGGATCACCCATGTGGGTCAATTCGGATCCATATAAATTATAAATAAATATATATTTATTATCTATTTTATTCATTAAATAATGAAAATACACAATGGTTAGGACTCCTCTTGAACCGATGTCTTGTGTCTATTAAATAAGAAGAACTCTTTCGTTTCTTTTCAATAACAGAAACAATAATTATTTTTCTCCTTCTTCCTTCTCCAAGTTCCTGTAAAAGTTTCAGTGAAAATTCTTGTGAAGATGTTTCCCTTAAAGCAAGAGAAAACTTGTGTAATAGGTACAGATTATAGATTGTGGCTATTTTGGTGTAGTACGTGTTTCATAAATATTTGATTGCTACTGTTAGACTATTAAAATGAATTCAATGGTCCTGGAAATTATTGCAACAACTTAAAGACAATATAATAGTTGTTGCATATGTTGCAACAATGTCATTAAGTTATTGCAGTAATTTCTTTTATTATTGCAACAACTTAGTGAAATTGTGTATAACAGATGCAACAACTAATGCAACAACTTAAAGATATTAAAGTAGTTGTTGCATCTGCTGCAACTATTTCATTAAGTTATTGTAATAATTGCTTTAACTACTGCAACAATTTAGTAAAATTATGTCTAGCAAATGCAACAATTAATGCAACAGCTTAAGGATATTATAGTAGTAGTTGCATATGTTGCAACTATTTTATTAAGTTGCTGCTACAATAACTTAATGCAAACAATTACTGTTCCTGCTACAATGGACTGTCTTTTGAAATATCTTCCAGATTTATTGAGGAGTATCTTTCTTTGGATTTAATGAAGATGATGCTTCGCCCAATTTTTAGTTTATCAAACTCCTGTTTTACAATCGTAAGATTGAAAAATTATTAGATGAGGATGAGTCGTATGACGACCTTTGCAAAGGGGCTGATCTTTCCCTACCTCTGATTTTATTGCCTTTTCCTCGTATTATATACCAAGGAGGGTATGCCATTCTGTAAATATAACAAATCATGTTAATGAAATTTAAAATAATCATTGGTATCAAGATAATAAGGACCGTCATCATCCTAAGAAGAATGAATAGAGAAGTTGGGGGTTGCATTTCTTCTCTAATGATTTCAGCGATTAGTTTATTCAGAATTATAGTTTGAATATCCTTTCCTAAAGGAATTTTTTTTAAGATGGTAATAAGTTCCTTATCATCAAAGAAAGCTGCAAAATAATGCATGATTAAGTGTTTAAGTATTCCCTAGATAGGAAGTCAAGTAAAGAATTAACAATTCCCTTTTTATACGAATATCGAAATCAAATGGGGCCAATTGGGCATGCCATCTAGCAAATATTAATTTACAGGCATCATGTTAAAATCTTTGTCAAACATATATTTAATTGATTGTGTATCCCTCTTGATCAGGAACCGTTGATTATATAGATCATCTTGAAATTTTAAAACACATTTAACAATAAATAGCATTTCATGGGCAATAGTAGCATATTTTCTCTGGGCTTCTGTCCATTTTTCCAAATGAAATCTTGTAAGATATTCACATTTATAATATGAGTATTAGATAACTTATACTTTATATCTAAAGTATGAATAGATGCAGGTTTAACAGCATGAGTAATTTTTTCAAAAAACCCAAAAGGTATTAATCCTTCTTGAATGCAACTAAAATCTGCTCTACTATCGATCATTGTAGTGTTAGTGATAGTAAGCTCATTGTTAATTAGAATAGTACATTTAATGTACCATCTATGAGAGGTTACTATCTCCAGCATTCCTAAAAAGGAATTTTGTTTAGAAGTTTCAATAATTTCTTCAACCTTTTCGTTAATCTTACCTTCCTGTTATCAATAGGAGGTGTTGAAGCAGAATCATTTTTCTCAGTATTCTCTAGTTGAGAAATCCTGTGATCATGAGTTATTTGATTCTGTTTAAGAGTTTTAATCTCATTTTAAAAAATTTCAACTTCAATTTTTAAATCATTAAAATAAGTATCTCTTACTAAAGTATCAGTCCGTTTATCCAAATGAGCAAGAACTTCATTTATAGAATAGGGTTTTGAATCAAAATCAATTTTTGATTTAGAAGATTTAAAAGGTTTAGAATAGTGGGAGCTAGATGCCATACCAATAATCTTGCTCCTCATGTTTTCATCAGAATTTGTTTTTAATAATTCAATCACATTTTCTGAAGTAATTGTATTCACATTCAAATCTTCAAATTTTGATGGGAACTTATAAAACTCATCTGTTTTGGATATGCAATTCTCACATGTACAGTTAGCACCATAATCATTAGGTATGATAATATCATTATCAGAAAAATCAAGAAGTTCTACCTTACTTTCAGATCTTTCAGACCTGGATTCTGTTGTAGAGTAATAATCAAATTCTGAACCAAAAGTGTATAATAAATGTAACATCCCCTAAAAACATTGTATACGATGTTTCAATTCTCGCCTAAACATAATATAGCCTCTGTATTTTGGGCATAACTTTTCATAGGAATATCCAAATTGGGTGATTCAAATTTCTGAATAACCACAAGATCATGTCTAAATTATTTTGATTATATAAAAAATTATATATTTTTTTAAGCTCTACTCTAAGTTATGTGGGTGTTTATCCATGGGTTCTTCCACCCATGTAGTCCAAAAACTCTTTCAATTAAGTCTTTTGATTTCAAGTAATATTTTTGTTATGGTAATTTTTATTTTTACTTAATAGTATGAATCATGGTTAAACTAATGATTATTGATCTATTTTGATACAACATAATTTTATATGTATGAATTGATGGATTGCAAGTAATTTATTTATTTATATCTTTAAAGGTTCTTGAAATTCATGATGGGTTGTCTAAAGCATGACAATTAATGGATTTCAAAGTATTTATGTATATTTATTTACATACATATTTTCAAGTTGAAGAGAGTTGAACCCACCTAGTTTTACTATGTTTTTAATAAAGTTTGACTTGAAAGCTTTGTCTCCAAATGAATGTTTATGAAAGCAATATCTATGATCAAAAAGGAGTCTTATAAAATAAAAGAATGATGAAATGATATGAATGATGGATTCTTTATGCAATAAGGAAAATTCTTGCATATTTGAATTACCAAATATTTTAATTAGCTATTCTACCGAATATGATATTTTGAATTCTCAAGCTATATGTTATGACTATTTTAAAGTATTAAACTATTCCGTGGGATTGACTTAGCACCGAATGGGTCATTGAGTTGAGATTCGATAAGGGAATCCTAGTAGCAACCCCTTGTCTCATTAACTATGTGCCAACATAAGAGCCCTTGTAGGCTTAGGCTAATGGATCCATAAATAGCCCTTAAAGTTAAAGTTAAAGAAATAAATAAAGTTGACGGAGTTCTACCTGGAAAGTAGTCTCCTCGGCCAACGTAGGGGGTTATGTTGGATTCCATGTAATAGCCCGCATGGTCTTAAATATCGGTTATGGTTAATTTCCCATAAAATGAATGTTTTAAAGAATATATATATGATTTATTATGCATACATTAAATTATGTTCCATATTACATAAATGTTTTAATGTTTCCTCAATGTTCATGCATCCTTACATACTTAGTACATTCAAAGTACTAACGCATACTCTTTTGCCTACATGATATCACCATGTAGGGATCAGTGCTCCTCCTCGTTCTCCTCCACGTGGCTAGTTGATATTCCATTGAAGATTACTTTTGGTGAGTTCCCATGTTTCGGGAACAATACTCCTTTATCTTTCTAGCTTATGATATGTTAAGATATTTTACTATAGCATTTCTTCTACTATGATTGAGGGTGAGCTAGGTACTTGTCTTAGCCCCGTTAAATCTAATAGTTAGAGGTATTGTTGGACATATGTAAGTTGAAGATTTACTATTATGATTTCCGCTTGTTTATTTATCATCATTACCTATGAAAGGCTAAAAGAATGCTAAGAGGCTTGATTGAGGTACTTTCGGGTTCCTCATTCGCCATGTCACGTCTAGATCCTAGGCTCGAGTCGTGACAAACTTGGTATCAGAGCATGAGGTTTTGAATGATCTTTGGAGTCCAACATACCACGTCAAATAGGGTCTTGTTCATGGTTGTGAAGCGCGCCACAATTATGAATAGGAGACTATAAGGCGTTTAGGAAAAATTTTCCCTTCTTTCAAATTCATGTCGTGCCTTAGAGCATCCTAAGCTTTCCTTTAACTAACAACCTATTTTGTGTGCTCTAGATAATGACTCATGGAAGACCACCTCGAAGACCAAGGGTTGACGATGAGGACCAAACTCTTCCGGTTCCCAATGCCCAACATCATGAGGACGGGGTAACCCATGATGAGTTTCGCAGTGTTATTACTTTGTTAACTCAAGTTGTAGCCAACCAAGGGAATCTAGGTGTTACACCTCCCCAAATGCAAAATCCAACCTCTAAGATTCGGGATTTCCAAAGGATGAATCCGCCCGAGTTCGATGGTTCTAAACTAGATGAGGACCCTATGGAGTTCATTAATGAGGTGTGCCGGATTGAGGTGTGGCTCGAGTGTGGTACGAACAATGGATTGTTGAGAGGGATGAAGAAATAGGGTCGATAGAATGGGAAGAGTTTAAAGGTGCCTTCCTAGACCGCTTCTTCCCATTGGAGCTAAGGGAGGCCAAAATCCAAGAGTTCATCAACCTCCGTCAAGGAAGTATGAGCGTGAGGGAGTATGCTCTCAAATTCACTAAGTTGTCAAAGTATGCTCCCTTCATGGTCTCTGACCCAAGAGCTAGGATGAGCAAGTTTATTTCCGGTGTCTCAAGCTTGGTGTCCAAGGAGTGCAAAATGGCCATGTTGGTCAAGGAGATGGACATCTCTCGGTTAATGACTTACGCAGAACAAATCGAAG